>NW_026870472.1:0-231502 GCF_963576545.1 Limanda limanda
AAAGCACATAGGAGAAAGAGATATTCTTGAATAACTTTTTTTGTGAAGGTCGGAGAGACTTGCAAGTAGGCTCTACCCCCACTAAATGGGGTAGCGCGCATCGATCGGTACCATCCTTGAGCTTCTCCGACTTTCGGAAGGGTTAGGGTTAGGGTTAGGGATGAAAGCACATAGGAGAAAGAGATATTCTTGAATAACTTTTTTTGTGAAGGTCGGAGAGACTTGGAAAGTGGTTGCATCTGGACTAATTTGGGTCCTGCGGATCGATTGGTACCATCCCCGAGCTTGTACGACCTTCGGAAGAGGTCGACCGACGAAATTCCCCCAAATCTGAGGAGATATTCTTGAATAACTTTTTTTGTGAAGGTCGGAGAGACTTGCAAGTAGGCTCTACCCCCACTAAATGGGGTAGCGCGCATCGATCGGTACCATCCTTGAGCTTCTCCGACTTTCGGAAGGGTTAGGGTTAGGGTTAGGGATGAAAGCACATAGGAGAAAGAGATATTCTTGAATAACTTTTTTTGTGAAGGTCGGAGAGACTTGCAAGTAGGCTCTACCCCCACTAAATGGGGTAGCGCGCATCGATCGGTACCATCCTTGAGCTTCTCCGACTTTCGGAAGGGTTAGGGTTAGGGTTAGGGATGAAAGCACATAGGAGAAAGAGATATTCTTGAATAACTTTTTTTGTGAAGGTCGGAGAGACTTGCAAGTAGGCTCTACCCCCACTAAATGGGGTAGCGCGCATCGATCGGTACCATCCTTGAGCTTCTCCGACTTTTGGAAGGGTTAGGGTTAGGGTTAGGGATGAAAGCACATAGGAGAAAGAGATATTCTTGAATAACTTTTTTTGTGAAGGTCGGAGAGACTTGCAAGTAGGCTCTACCCCCACTAAATGGGGTAGCGCGCATCGATCGGTACCATCCTTGAGCTTCTCCGACTTTCGGAAGGGTTAGGGTTAGGGTTAGGGATGAAAGCACATAGGAGAAAGAGATATTCTTGAATAACTTTTTTTGTGAAGGTCGGAGAGACTTGCAAGTAGGCTCTACCCCCACTAAATGGGGTAGCGCGCATCGATCGGTACCATCCTTGAGCTTCTCCGACTTTCGGAAGGGTTAGGGTTAGGGTTAGGGATGAAAGCACATAGGAGAAAGAGATATTCTTGAATAACTTTTTTTGTGAAGGTCGGAGAGACTTGCAAGTAGGCTCTACCCCCACTAAATGGGGTAGCGCGCATCGATCGGTACCATCCTTGAGCTTCTCCGACTTTCGGAAGGGTTAGGGTTAGGGTTAGGGATGAAAGCACATAGGAGAAAGAGATATTCTTGAATAACTTTTTTTGTGAAGGTCGGAGAGACTTGGAAAGTGGTTGCATCTGGACTAATTTGGGTCCTGCGGATCGATTGGTACCATCCCCGAGCTTGTACGACCTTCGGAAGAGGTCGACCGACGAAATTCCCCCAAATCTGAGGAGATATTCTTGAATAACTTTTTTTGTGAAGGTCGGAGAGACTTGCAAGTAGGCTCTACCCCCACTAAATGGGGTAGCGCGCATCGATCGGTACCATCCTTGAGCTTCTCCGACTTTCGGAAGGGTTAGGGTTAGGGTTAGGGATGAAAGCACATAGGAGAAAGAGATATTCTTGAATAACTTTTTTTGTGAAGGTCGGAGAGACTTGCAAGTAGGCTCTACCCCCACTAAATGGGGTAGCGCGCATCGATCGGTACCATCCTTGAGCTTCTCCGACTTTCGGAAGGGTTAGGGTTAGGGTTAGGGATGAAAGCACATAGGAGAAAGAGATATTCTTGAATAACTTTTTTTGTGAAGGTCGGAGAGACTTGCAAGTAGGCTCTACCCCCACTAAATGGGGTAGCGCGCATCGATCGGTACCATCCTTGAGCTTCTCCGACTTTTGGAAGGGTTAGGGTTAGGGTTAGGGATGAAAGCACATAGGAGAAAGAGATATTCTTGAATAACTTTTTTTGTGAAGGTCGGAGAGACTTGCAAGTAGGCTCTACCCCCACTAAATGGGGTAGCGCGCATCGATCGGTACCATCCTTGAGCTTCTCCGACTTTCGGAAGGGTTAGGGTTAGGGTTAGGGATGAAAGCACATAGGAGAAAGAGATATTCTTGAATAACTTTTTTTGTGAAGGTCGGAGAGACTTGCAAGTAGGCTCTACCCCCACTAAATGGGGTAGCGCGCATCGATCGGTACCATCCTTGAGCTTCTCCGACTTTCGGAAGGGTTAGGGTTAGGGTTAGGGATGAAAGCACATAGGAGAAAGAGATATTCTTGAATAACTTTTTTTGTGAAGGTCGGAGAGACTTGCAAGTAGGCTCTACCCCCACTAAATGGGGTAGCGCGCATCGATCGGTACCATCCTTGAGCTTCTCCGACTTTCGGAAGGGTTAGGGTTAGGGTTAGGGATGAAAGCACATAGGAGAAAGAGATATTCTTGAATAACTTTTTTTGTGAAGGTCGGAGAGACTTGGAAAGTGGTTGCATCTGGACTAATTTGGGTCCTGCGGATCGATTGGTACCATCCCCGAGCTTGTACGACCTTCGGAAGAGGTCGACCGACGAAATTCCCCCAAATCTGAGGAGATATTCTTGAATAACTTTTTTTGTGAAGGTCGGAGAGACTTGCAAGTAGGCTCTACCCCCACTAAATGGGGTTGCGCGCATCGATCGGTACCATCCTTGAGCTTCTCCGACTTTCGGAAGGGTTAGGGTTAGGGATGAAAGCACATAGGAGAAAGAGATATTCTTGAATAACTTTTTTTGTGAAGGTCGGAGAGACTTGCAAGTAGGCTCTACTCCCACTAAATGGGGTAGCGCGCATCGATCGGTACCATCCTTGAGCTTCTCCGACTTTCGGAAGGGTTAGGGTTAGGGTTAGGGATGAAAGCACATAGGAGAAAGAGATATTCTTGAATAACTTTTTTTGTGAAGGTCGGAGAGACTTGCAAGTAGGCTCTACCCCCACTAAATGGGGTAGCGCGCATCGATCGGTACCATCCTTGAGCTTCTCCGACTTTCGGAAGGGTTAGGGTTAGGGTTAGGGATGAAAGCACATAGGAGAAAGAGATATTCTTGAATAACTTTTTTTGTGAAGGTCGGAGAGACTTGGAAAGTGGTTGCATCTGGACTAATTTGGGTCCTGCGGATCGATTGGTACCATCCCCGAGCTTGTACGACCTTCGGAAGAGGTCGACCGACGAAATTCCCCCAAATCTGAGGAGATATTCTTGAATAACTTTTTTTGTGAAGGTCGGAGAGACTTGCAAGTAGGCTCTACCCCCACTAAATGGGGTTGCGCGCATCGATCGGTACTATCCTTGAGCTTCTCCGACTTTCGGAAGGGTTAGGGTTAGGGTTAGGGATGAAAGCACATAGGAGAAAGAGATATTCTTGAATAACTTTTTTTGTGAAGGTCGGAGAGACTTGCAAGTAGGCTCTACCCCCACTAAATGGGGTAGCGCGCATCGATCGGTACCATCCTTGAGCTTCTCCGACTTTCGGAAGGGTTAGGGTTAGGGTTAGGGATGAAAGCACATAGGAGAAAGAGATATTCTTGAATAACTTTTTTTGTGAAGGTCGGAGAGACTTGCAAGTAGGCTCTACCCCCACTAAATGGGGTAGCGCGCATCGATCGGTACCATCCTTGAGCTTCTCCGACTTTCGGAAGGGTTAGGGTTAGGGTTAGGGATGAAAGCACATAGGAGAAAGAGATATTCTTGAATAACTTTTTTTGTGAAGGTCGGAGAGACTTGGAAAGTGGTTGCATCTGGACTAATTTGGGTCCTGCGGATCGATTGGTACCATCCCCGAGCTTGTACGACCTTCGGAAGAGGTCGACCGACGAAATTCCCCCAAATCTGAGGAGATATTCTTGAATAACTTTTTTTGTGAAGGTCGGAGAGACTTGCAAGTAGGCTCTACCCCCACTAAATGGGGTAGCGCGCATCGATCGGTACCATCCTTGAGCTTCTCCGACTTTCGGAAGGGTTAGGGTTAGGGTTAGGGATGAAAGCACATAGGAGAAAGAGATATTCTTGAATAACTTTTTTTGTGAAGGTCGGAGAGACTTGCAAGTAGGCTCTACCCCCACTAAATGGGGTAGCGCGCATCGATCGGTACCATCCTTGAGCTTCTCCGACTTTCGGAAGGGTTAGGGTTAGGGTTAGGGATGAAAGCACATAGGAGAAAGAGATATTCTTGAATAACTTTTTTTGTGAAGGTCGGAGAGACTTGCAAGTAGGCTCTACCCCCACTAAATGGGGTAGCGCGCATCGATCGGTACCATCCTTGAGCTTCTCCGACTTTTGGAAGGGTTAGGGTTAGGGTTAGGGATGAAAGCACATAGGAGAAAGAGATATTCTTGAATAACTTTTTTTGTGAAGGTCGGAGAGACTTGCAAGTAGGCTCTACCCCCACTAAATGGGGTAGCGCGCATCGATCGGTACCATCCTTGAGCTTCTCCGACTTTCGGAAGGGTTAGGGTTAGGGTTAGGGATGAAAGCACATAGGAGAAAGAGATATTCTTGAATAACTTTTTTTGTGAAGGTCGGAGAGACTTGCAAGTAGGCTCTACCCCCACTAAATGGGGTAGCGCGCATCGATCGGTACCATCCTTGAGCTTCTCCGACTTTCGGAAGGGTTAGGGTTAGGGTTAGGGATGAAAGCACATAGGAGAAAGAGATATTCTTGAATAACTTTTTTTGTGAAGGTCGGAGAGACTTGCAAGTAGGCTCTACCCCCACTAAATGGGGTAGCGCGCATCGATCGGTACCATCCTTGAGCTTCTCCGACTTTCGGAAGGGTTAGGGTTAGGGTTAGGGATGAAAGCACATAGGAGAAAGAGATATTCTTGAATAACTTTTTTTGTGAAGGTCGGAGAGACTTGGAAAGTGGTTGCATCTGGACTAATTTGGGTCCTGCGGATCGATTGGTACCATCCCCGAGCTTGTACGACCTTCGGAAGAGGTCGACCGACGAAATTCCCCCAAATCTGAGGAGATATTCTTGAATAACTTTTTTTGTGAAGGTCGGAGAGACTTGCAAGTAGGCTCTACCCCCACTAAATGGGGTTGCGCGCATCGATCGGTACCATCCTTGAGCTTCTCCGACTTTCGGAAGGGTTAGGGTTAGGGATGAAAGCACATAGGAGAAAGAGATATTCTTGAATAACTTTTTTTGTGAAGGTCGGAGAGACTTGCAAGTAGGCTCTACTCCCACTAAATGGGGTAGCGCGCATCGATCGGTACCATCCTTGAGCTTCTCCGACTTTCGGAAGGGTTAGGGTTAGGGTTAGGGATGAAAGCACATAGGAGAAAGAGATATTCTTGAATAACTTTTTTTGTGAAGGTCGGAGAGACTTGCAAGTAGGCTCTACCCCCACTAAATGGGGTAGCGCGCATCGATCGGTACCATCCCTGAGCTTCTCCGACTTTCGGAAGGGTTAGGGTTAGGGTTAGGGATGAAAGCACATAGGAGAAAGAGATATTCTTGAATAACTTTTTTTGTGAAGGTCGGAGAGACTTGCAAGTAGGCTCTACCCCCACTAAATGGGGTAGCGCGCATCGATCGGTACCATCCTTGAGCTTCTCCGACTTTCGGAAGGGTTAGGGTTAGGGTTAGGGATGAAAGCACATAGGAGAAAGAGATATTCTTGAATAACTTTTTTTGTGAAGGTCGGAGAGACTTGGAAAGTGGTTGCATCTGGACTAATTTTGGTCCTGCGGATCGATTGGTACCATCCCCGAGCTTGTACGACCTTCGGAAGAGGTCGACCGACGAAATTCCCCCAAATCTGAGGAGATATTCTTGAATAACTTTTTTTGTGAAGGTCGGAGAGACTTGCAAGTAGGCTCTACCCCCACTAAATGGGGTTGCGCGCATCGATCGGTACCATCCTTGAGCTTCTCCGACTTTCGGAAGGGTTAGGGTTAGGGTTAGGGATGAAAGCACATAGGAGAAAGAGATATTCTTGAATAACTTTTTTTGTGAAGGTCGGAGAGACTTGCAAGTAGGCTCTACCCCCACTAAATGGGGTAGCGCGCATCGATCGGTACCATCCTTGAGCTTCTCCGACTTTCGGAAGGGTTAGGGTTAGGGTTAGGGATGAAAGCACATAGGAGAAAGAGATATTCTTGAATAACTTTTTTTTTGAAGGTCGGAGAGACTTGGAAAGTGGTTGCATCTGGACTAATTTGGGTCCTGCGGATCGATTGGTACCATCCCCGAGCTTGTACGACCTTCGGAAGAGGTCGACCGACGAAATTCCCCCAAATCTGAGGAGATATTCTTGAATAACTTTTTTTGTGAAGGTCGGAGAGACTTGCAAGTAGGCTCTACCCCCACTAAATGGGGTTGCGCGCATCGATCGGTACCATCCTTGAGCTTCTCCGACTTTCGGAAGGGTTAGGGTTAGGGTTAGGGATGAAAGCACATAGGAGAAAGAGATATTCTTGAATAACTTTTTTTGTGAAGGTCGGAGAGACTTGCAAGTAGGCTCTACCCCCACTAAATGGGGTAGCGCGCATCGATCGGTACCATCCTTGAGCTTCTCCGACTTTCGGAAGGGTTAGGGTTAGGGTTAGGGATGAAAGCACATAGGAGAAAGAGATATTCTTGAATAACTTTTTTTGTGAAGGTCGGAGAGACTTGCAAGTAGGCTCTACCCCCACTAAATGGGGTAACGCGCATCGATCGGTACCATCCTTGAGCTTCTCCGACTTTCGGAAGGGTTAGGGTTAGGGTTAGGGATGAAAGCACATAGGAGAAAGAGATATTCTTGAATAACTTTTTTTGTGAAGGTCGGAGAGACTTGGAAAGTGGTTGCATCTGGACTAATTTGGGTCCTGCGGATCGATTGGTACCATCCCCGAGCTTGTACGACCTTCGGAAGAGGTCGACCGACGAAATTCCCCCAAATCTGAGGAGATATTCTTGAATAACTTTTTTTGTGAAGGTCGGAGAGACTTGCAAGTAGGCTCTACCCCCACTAAATGGGGTAGCGCGCATCGATCGGTACCATCCTTGAGCTTCTCCGACTTTTGGAAGGGTTAGAGTTAGGGTTAGGGATGAAAGCACATAGGAGAAAGAGATATTCTTGAATAACTTTTTTTGTGAAGGTCGGAGAGACTTGAAAAGTGGTTGCATCTGGACTAATTTGGGTCCTGCGGATCGATTGGTACCATCCCCGAGCTTGTACGACCTTCGGAAGAGGTCGACCGACGAAATTCCCCCAAATCTGAGGAGATATTCTTGAATAACTTTTTTTGTGAAGGTCGGAGAGACTTGCAAGTAGGCTCTACCCCCACTAAATGGGGTTGCGCGCATCGATCGGTACCATCCTTGAGCTTCTCCGACTTTCGGAAGGGTTAGGGTTAGGGATGAAAGCACATAGGAGAAAGAGATATTCTTGAATAACTTTTTTTGTGAAGGTCGGAGAGACTTGGAAAGTGGTTGCATCTGGACTAATTTGGGTCCTGCGGATCGATTGGTACCATCCCCGAGCTTGTACGACCTTCGGAAGAGGTCGACCGACGAAATTCCCCCAAATCTGAGGAGATATTCTTTAATAACTTTTTTTGTGAAGGTCGGAGAGACTTGCAAGTAGGCTCTACCCCCACTAAATGGCGTAGCGCGCATCGATCGGTACCATCCTTGAGCTTCTCCGACTTTCGGAAGGGTTAGGGTTAGGGTTAGGGATGAAAGCACATAGGAGAAAGAGATATTCTTGAATAACTTTTTTTGTGAAGGTCGGAGAGACTTGGAAAGTGGTTGCATCTGGACTAATTTGGGTCCTGCGGATCGATTGGTACCATCCCCGAGCTTGTACGACCTTCGGAAGAGGTCGACCGACGAAATTCCCCCAAATCTGAGGAGATATTCTTGAATAACTTTTTTTGTGAAGGTCGGAGAGACTTGCAAGTAGGCTCTACCCCCACTAAATGGGGTTGCGCGCATCGATCGGTACCATCCTTGAGCTTCTCCGACTTTCGGAAGGGTTAGGGTTAGGGTTAGGGATGAAAGCACATAGGAGAAAGAGATATTCTTGAATAACTTTTTTTGTGAAGGTCGGAGAGACTTGCAAGTAGGCTCTACCCCCACTAAATGGGGTAGCGCGCATCGATCGGTACCATCCTTGAGCTTCTCCGACTTTCGGAAGGGTTAGGGTTAGGGTTAGGGATGAAAGCACATAGGAGAAAGAGATATTCTTGAATAACTTTTTTTGTGAAGGTCGGAGAGACTTGCAAGTAGGCTCTACCCCCACTAAATGGGGTAACGCGCATCGATCGGTACCATCCTTGAGCTTCTCCGACTTTCGGAAGGGTTAGGGTTAGGGTTAGGGATGAAAGCACATAGGAGAAAGAGATATTCTTGAATAACTTTTTTTGTGAAGGTCGGAGAGACTTGGAAAGTGGTTGCATCTGGACTAATTTGGGTCCTGCGGATCGATTGGTACCATCCCCGAGCTTGTACGACCTTCGGAAGAGGTCGACCGACGAAATTCCCCCAAATCTGAGGAGATATTCTTGAATAACTTTTTTTGTGAAGGTCGGAGAGACTTGCAAGTAGGCTCTACCCCCACTAAATGGGGTAGCGCGCATCGATCGGTACCATCCTTGAGCTTCTCCGACTTTTGGAAGGGTTAGAGTTAGGGTTAGGGATGAAAGCACATAGGAGAAAGAGATATTCTTGAATAACTTTTTTTGTGAAGGTCGGAGAGACTTGAAAAGTGGTTGCATCTGGACTAATTTGGGTCCTGCGGATCGATTGGTACCATCCCCGAGCTTGTACGACCTTCGGAAGAGGTCGACCGACGAAATTCCCCCAAATCTGAGGAGATATTCTTGAATAACTTTTTTTGTGAAGGTCGGAGAGACTTGCAAGTAGGCTCTACCCCCACTAAATGGGGTTGCGCGCATCGATCGGTACCATCCTTGAGCTTCTCCGACTTTCGGAAGGGTTAGGGTTAGGGATGAAAGCACATAGGAGAAAGAGATATTCTTGAATAACTTTTTTTGTGAAGGTCGGAGAGACTTGCAAGTAGGCTCTACCCCCACTAAATGGGGTAGCGCGCATCGATCGGTACCATCCTTGAGCTTCTCCGACTTTCGGAAGGGTTAGGGTTAGGGTTAGGGATGAAAGCACATAGGAGAAAGAGATATTCTTGAATAACTTTTTTTGTGAAGGTCGGAGAGACTTGCAAGTAGGCTCTACCCCCACTAAATGGCGTAGCGCGCATCGATCGGTACCATCCTTGAGCTTCTCCGACTTTCGGAAGGGTTAGGGTTAGGGTTAGGGATGAAAGCACATAGGAGAAAGAGATATTCTTGAATAACTTTTTTTGTGAAGGTCGGAGAGACTTGGAAAGTGGTTGCATCTGGACTAATTTGGGTCCTGCGGATCGATTGGTACCATCCCCGAGCTTGTACGACCTTCGGAAGAGGTCGACCGACGAAATTCCCCCAAATCTGAGGAGATATTCTTGAATAACTTTTTTTGTGAAGGTCGGAGAGACTTGCAAGTAGGCTCTACCCCCACTAAATGGGGTTGCGCGCATCGATCGGTACCATCCTTGAGCTTCTCCGACTTTCGGAAGGGTTAGGGTTAGGGTTAGGGATGAAAGCACATAGGAGAAAGAGATATTCTTGAATAACTTTTTTTGTGAAGGTCGGAGAGACTTGCAAGTAGGCTCTACCCCCACTAAATGGGGTAGCGCGCATCGATCGGTACCATCCTTGAGCTTCTCCGACTTTCGGAAGGGTTAGGGTTAGGGTTAGGGATGAAAGCACATAGGAGAAAGAGATATTCTTGAATAACTTTTTTTGTGAAGGTCGGAGAGACTTGCAAGTAGGCTCTACCCCCACTAAATGGGGTAACGCGCATCGATCGGTACCATCCTTGAGCTTCTCCGACTTTCGGAAGGGTTAGGGTTAGGGTTAGGGATGAAAGCACATAGGAGAAAGAGATATTCTTGAATAACTTTTTTTGTGAAGGTCGGAGAGACTTGCAAGTAGGCTCTACCCCCACTAAATGGGGTAGCGCGCATCGATCGGTACCATCCTTGAGCTTCTCCGACTTTTGGAAGGGTTAGGGTTAGGGTTAGGGATGAAAGCACATAGGAGAAAGAGATATTCTTGAATAACTTTTTTTGTGAAGGTCGGAGAGACTTGCAAGTAGGCTCTACCCCCACTAAATGGGGTAGCGCGCATCGATCGGTACCATCCTTGAGCTTCTCCGACTTTCGGAAGGGTTAGGGTTAGGGTTAGGGATGAAAGCACATAGGAGAAAGAGATATTCTTGAATAACTTTTTTTGTGAAGGTCGGAGAGACTTGCAAGTAGGCTCTACCCCCACTAAATGGGGTAGCGCGCATCGATCGGTACCATCCTTGAGCTTCTCCGACTTTCGGAAGGGTTAGGGTTAGGGTTAGGGATGAAAGCACATAGGAGAAAGAGATATTCTTGAATAACTTTTTTTGTGAAGGTCGGAGAGACTTGCAAGTAGGCTCTACCCCCACTAAATGGGGTAGCGCGCATCGATCGGTACCATCCTTGAGCTTCTCCGACTTTCGGAAGGGTTAGGGTTAGGGTTAGGGATGAAAGCACATAGGAGAAAGAGATATTCTTGAATAACTTTTTTTGTGAAGGTCGGAGAGACTTGGAAAGTGGTTGCATCTGGACTAATTTGGGTCCTGCGGATCGATTGGTACCATCCCCGAGCTTGTACGACCTTCGGAAGAGGTCGACCGACGAAATTCCCCCAAATCTGAGGAGATATTCTTGAATAACTTTTTTTGTGAAGGTCGGAGAGACTTGCAAGTAGGCTCTACCCCCACTAAATGGGGTTGCGCGCATCGATCGGTACCATCCTTGAGCTTCTCCGACTTTCGGAAGGGTTAGGGTTAGGGATGAAAGCACATAGGAGAAAGAGATATTCTTGAATAACTTTTTTTGTGAAGGTCGGAGAGACTTGCAAGTAGGCTCTACTCCCACTAAATGGGGTAGCGCGCATCGATCGGTACCATCCTTGAGCTTCTCCGACTTTCGGAAGGGTTAGGGTTAGGGTTAGGGATGAAAGCACATAGGAGAAAGAGATATTCTTGAATAACTTTTTTTGTGAAGGTCGGAGAGACTTGCAAGTAGGCTCTACCCCCACTAAATGGGGTAGCGCGCATCGATCGGTACCATCCTTGAGCTTCTCCGACTTTCGGAAGGGTTAGGGTTAGGGTTAGGGATGAAAGCACATAGGAGAAAGAGATATTCTTGAATAACTTTTTTTGTGAAGGTCGGAGAGACTTGCAAGTAGGCTCTACCCCCACTAAATGGGGTAGCGCGCATCGATCGGTACCATCCTTGAGCTTCTCCGACTTTCGGAAGGGTTAGGGTTAGGGTTAGGGATGAAAGCACATAGGAGAAAGAGATATTCTTGAATAACTTTTTTTGTGAAGGTCGGAGAGACTTGGAAAGTGGTTGCATCTGGACTAATTTGGGTCCTGCGGATCGATTGGTACCATCCCCGAGCTTGTACGACCTTCGGAAGAGGTCGACCGACGAAATTCCCCCAAATCTGAGGAGATATTCTTGAATAACTTTTTTTGTGAAGGTCGGAGAGACTTGCAAGTAGGCTCTACCCCCACTAAATGGGGTTGCGCGCATCGATCGGTACCATCCTTGAGCTTCTCCGACTTTCGGAAGGGTTAGGGTTAGGGTTAGGGATGAAAGCACATAGGAGAAAGAGATATTCTTGAATAACTTTTTTTGTGAAGGTCGGAGAGACTTGCAAGTAGGCTCTACCCCCACTAAATGGGGTAGCGCGCATCGATCGGTACCATCCTTGAGCTTCTCCGACTTTCGGAAGGGTTAGGGTTAGGGTTAGGGATGAAAGCACATAGGAGAAAGAGATATTCTTGAATAACTTTTTTTTTGAAGGTCGGAGAGACTTGGAAAGTGGTTGCATCTGGACTAATTTGGGTCCTGCGGATCGATTGGTACCATCCCCGAGCTTGTACGACCTTCGGAAGAGGTCGACCGACGAAATTCCCCCAAATCTGAGGAGATATTCTTGAATAACTTTTTTTGTGAAGGTCGGAGAGACTTGCAAGTAGGCTCTACCCCCACTAAATGGGGTTGCGCGCATCGATCGGTACCATCCTTGAGCTTCTCCGACTTTCGGAAGGGTTAGGGTTAGGGTTAGGGATGAAAGCACATAGGAGAAAGAGATATTCTTGAATAACTTTTTTTGTGAAGGTCGGAGAGACTTGCAAGTAGGCTCTACCCCCACTAAATGGGGTAGCGCGCATCGATCGGTACCATCCTTGAGCTTCTCCGACTTTCGGAAGGGTTAGGGTTAGGGTTAGGGATGAAAGCACATAGGAGAAAGAGATATTCTTGAATAACTTTTTTTGTGAAGGTCGGAGAGACTTGCAAGTAGGCTCTACCCCCACTAAATGGGGTAACGCGCATCGATCGGTACCATCCTTGAGCTTCTCCGACTTTCGGAAGGGTTAGGGTTAGGGTTAGGGATGAAAGCACATAGGAGAAAGAGATATTCTTGAATAACTTTTTTTGTGAAGGTCGGAGAGACTTGGAAAGTGGTTGCATCTGGACTAATTTGGGTCCTGCGGATCGATTGGTACCATCCCCGAGCTTGTACGACCTTCGGAAGAGGTCGACCGACGAAATTCCCCCAAATCTGAGGAGATATTCTTGAATAACTTTTTTTGTGAAGGTCGGAGAGACTTGCAAGTAGGCTCTACCCCCACTAAATGGGGTAGCGCGCATCGATCGGTACCATCCTTGAGCTTCTCCGACTTTTGGAAGGGTTAGAGTTAGGGTTAGGGATGAAAGCACATAGGAGAAAGAGATATTCTTGAATAACTTTTTTTGTGAAGGTCGGAGAGACTTGAAAAGTGGTTGCATCTGGACTAATTTGGGTCCTGCGGATCGATTGGTACCATCCCCGAGCTTGTACGACCTTCGGAAGAGGTCGACCGACGAAATTCCCCCAAATCTGAGGAGATATTCTTGAATAACTTTTTTTGTGAAGGTCGGAGAGACTTGCAAGTAGGCTCTACCCCCACTAAATGGGGTTGCGCGCATCGATCGGTACCATCCTTGAGCTTCTCCGACTTTCGGAAGGGTTAGGGTTAGGGATGAAAGCACATAGGAGAAAGAGATATTCTTGAATAACTTTTTTTGTGAAGGTCGGAGAGACTTGGAAAGTGGTTGCATCTGGACTAATTTGGGTCCTGCGGATCGATTGGTACCATCCCCGAGCTTGTACGACCTTCGGAAGAGGTCGACCGACGAAATTCCCCCAAATCTGAGGAGATATTCTTTAATAACTTTTTTTGTGAAGGTCGGAGAGACTTGCAAGTAGGCTCTACCCCCACTAAATGGCGTAGCGCGCATCGATCGGTACCATCCTTGAGCTTCTCCGACTTTCGGAAGGGTTAGGGTTAGGGTTAGGGATGAAAGCACATAGGAGAAAGAGATATTCTTGAATAACTTTTTTTGTGAAGGTCGGAGAGACTTGGAAAGTGGTTGCATCTGGACTAATTTGGGTCCTGCGGATCGATTGGTACCATCCCCGAGCTTGTACGACCTTCGGAAGAGGTCGACCGACGAAATTCCCCCAAATCTGAGGAGATATTCTTGAATAACTTTTTTTGTGAAGGTCGGAGAGACTTGCAAGTAGGCTCTACCCCCACTAAATGGGGTTGCGCGCATCGATCGGTACCATCCTTGAGCTTCTCCGACTTTCGGAAGGGTTAGGGTTAGGGTTAGGGATGAAAGCACATAGGAGAAAGAGATATTCTTGAATAACTTTTTTTGTGAAGGTCGGAGAGACTTGCAAGTAGGCTCTACCCCCACTAAATGGGGTAGCGCGCATCGATCGGTACCATCCTTGAGCTTCTCCGACTTTCGGAAGGGTTAGGGTTAGGGTTAGGGATGAAAGCACATAGGAGAAAGAGATATTCTTGAATAACTTTTTTTGTGAAGGTCGGAGAGACTTGCAAGTAGGCTCTACCCCCACTAAATGGGGTAACGCGCATCGATCGGTACCATCCTTGAGCTTCTCCGACTTTCGGAAGGGTTAGGGTTAGGGTTAGGGATGAAAGCACATAGGAGAAAGAGATATTCTTGAATAACTTTTTTTGTGAAGGTCGGAGAGACTTGGAAAGTGGTTGCATCTGGACTAATTTGGGTCCTGCGGATCGATTGGTACCATCCCCGAGCTTGTACGACCTTCGGAAGAGGTCGACCGACGAAATTCCCCCAAATCTGAGGAGATATTCTTGAATAACTTTTTTTGTGAAGGTCGGAGAGACTTGCAAGTAGGCTCTACCCCCACTAAATGGGGTAGCGCGCATCGATCGGTACCATCCTTGAGCTTCTCCGACTTTTGGAAGGGTTAGAGTTAGGGTTAGGGATGAAAGCACATAGGAGAAAGAGATATTCTTGAATAACTTTTTTTGTGAAGGTCGGAGAGACTTGAAAAGTGGTTGCATCTGGACTAATTTGGGTCCTGCGGATCGATTGGTACCATCCCCGAGCTTGTACGACCTTCGGAAGAGGTCGACCGACGAAATTCCCCCAAATCTGAGGAGATATTCTTGAATAACTTTTTTTGTGAAGGTCGGAGAGACTTGCAAGTAGGCTCTACCCCCACTAAATGGGGTTGCGCGCATCGATCGGTACCATCCTTGAGCTTCTCCGACTTTCGGAAGGGTTAGGGTTAGGGATGAAAGCACATAGGAGAAAGAGATATTCTTGAATAACTTTTTTTGTGAAGGTCGGAGAGACTTGCAAGTAGGCTCTACCCCCACTAAATGGGGTAGCGCGCATCGATCGGTACCATCCTTGAGCTTCTCCGACTTTCGGAAGGGTTAGGGTTAGGGTTCGGGATGAAAGCACATAGGAGAAAGAGATATTCTTGAATAACTTTTTTTGTGAAGGTCGGAGAGACTTGCAAGTAGGCTCTACCCCCACTAAATGGGGTAGCGCGCATCGATCGGTACCATCCTTGAGCTTCTCCGACTTTCGGAAGGGTTAGGGTTAGGGTTAGGGATGAAAGCACATAGGAGAAAGAGATATTCTTGAATAACTTTTTTTGTGAAGGTCGGAGAGACTTGGAAAGTGGTTGCATCTGGACTAATTTGGGTCCTGCGGATCGATTGGTACCATCCCCGAGCTTGTACGACCTTCGGAAGAGGTCGACCGACGAAATTCCCCCAAATCTGAGGAGATATTCTTGAATAACTTTTTTTGTGAAGGTCGGAGAGACTTGCAAGTAGGCTCTACCCCCACTAAATGGGGTAGCGCGCATCGATCGGTACCATCCTTGAGCTTCTCCGACTTTCGGAAGGGTTAGGGTTAGGGTTAGGGATGAAAGCACATAGGAGAAAGAGATATTCTTGAATAACTTTTTTTGTGAAGGTCGGAGAGACTTGCAAGTAGGCTCTACCCCCACTAAATGGGGTAGCGCGCATCGATCGGTACCATCCTTGAGCTTCTCCGACTTTCGGAAGGGTTAGGGTTAGGGTTAGGGATGAAAGCACATAGGAGAAAGAGATATTCTTGAATAACTTTTTTTGTGAAGGTCGGAGAGACTTGCAAGTAGGCTCTACCCCCACTAAATGGGGTAGCGCGCATCGATCGGTACCATCCTTGAGCTTCTCCGACTTTTGGAAGGGTTAGGGTTAGGGATGAAAGCACATAGGAGAAAGACATATTCTTGAATAACTTTTTTTGTGAAGGTCGGAGAGACTTGCAAGTAGGCTCTACCCCCACTAAATGGGGTAGCGCGCATCGATCGGTACCATCTTTGAGCTTCTCCGACTTTCGGAAGGGTTAGGGTTAGGGTTAGGGATGAAAGCACATAGGAGAAAGAGATATTCTTGAATAACTTTTTTTGTGAAGGTCGGAGAGACTTGCAAGTAGGCTCTACCCCCACTAAATGGGGTAGCGCGCATCGATCGGTACCATCCTTGAGCTTCTCCGACTTTCGGAAGGGTTAGGGTTAGGGTTAGGGATGAAAGCACATAGGAGAAAGAGATATTCTTGAATAACTTTTTTTGTGAAGGTCGGAGAGACTTGGAAAGTGGTTGCATCTGGACTAATTTGGGTCCTGCGGATCGATTGGTACCATCCCCGAGCTTGTACGACCTTCGAAAGAGGTCGACCGACGAAATTCCCCCAAATCTGAGGAGATATTCTTGAATAACTTTTTTTGTGAAGGTCGGAGAGACTTGCAAGTAGGCTCTACCCCCACTAAATGGGGTTGCGCGCATCGATCGGTACCATCCTTGAGCTTCTCCGACTTTCGGAAGGGTTAGGGTTAGGGATGAAAGCACATAGGAGAAAGAGATATTCTTGAATAACTTTTTTTGTGAAGGTCGGAGAGACTTGCAAGTAGGCTCTACCCCCACTAAATGGGGTTGCGCGCATCGATCGGTACCATCCTTGAGCTTCTCCGACTTTCGGAAGGGTTAGGGTTAGGGTTAGGGATGAAAGCACATAGGAGAAAGAGATATTCTTGAATAACTTTTTTTGTGAAGGTCGGAGAGACTTGCAAGTAGGCTCTACCCCCACTAAATGGGGTAGCGCGCATCGATCGGTACCATCCTTGAGCTTCTCCGACTTTCGGAAGGGTTAGGGTTAGGGTTAGGGATGAAAGCACATAGGAGAAAGAGATATTCTTGAATAACTTTTTTTGTGAAGGTCGGAGAGACTTGGAAAGTGGTTGCATCTGGACTAATTTGGGTCCTGCGGATCGATTGGTACCATCCCCGAGCTTGTACGACCTTCGGAAGAGGTCGACCGACGAAATTCCCCCAAATCTGAGGAGATATTCTTGAATAACTTTTTTTGTGAAGGTCGGAGAGACTTGCAAGTAGGCTCTACCCCCACTAAATGGGGTAGCGCGCATCGATCGGTACCATCCTTGAGCTTCTCCGACTTTCGGAAGGGTTAGGGTTAGGGTTAGGGATGAAAGCACATAGGAGAAAGAGATATTCTTGAATAACTTTTTTTGTGAAGGTCGGAGAGACTTGCAAGTAGGCTTTACCCCCACTAAATGGGGTAGCGCGCATCGATCGGTACCATCCTTGAGCTTCTCCGACTTTCGGAAGGGTTAGGGTTAGGGTTAGGGATGAAAGCACATAGGAGAAAGAGATATTCTTGAATAACTTTTTTTGTGAAGGTCGGAGAGACTTGCAAGTAGGCTCTACCCCCACTAAATGGGGTAGCGCGCATCGATCAGTACCATCCTTGAGCTTCTCCGACTTTCGGAAGGGTTAGGGTTAGGGTTAGGGATGAAAGCACATAGGAGAAAGAGATATTCTTGAATAACTTTTTTTGTGAAGGTCGGAGAGACTTGGAAAGTGGTTGCATCTGGACTAATTTGGGTCCTGCGGATCGATTGGTACCATCCCCGAGCTTGTACGACCTTCGGAAGAGGTCGACCGACGAAATTCCCCCAAATCTGAGGAGATATTCTTGAATAACTTTTTTTGTGAAGGTCGGAGAGACTTGCAAGTAGGCTCTACCCCCACTAAATGGGGTTGCGCGCATCGATCGGTACCATCCTTGAGCTTCTCCGACTTTCGGAAGGGTTAGGGTTAGGGTTAGGGATGAAAGCACATAGGAGAAAGAGATATTCTTGAATAACTTTTTTTGTGAAGGTCGGAGAGACTTGCAAGTAGGCTCTACCCCCACTAAATGGGGTAGCGCGCATCGATCGGTACCATCCTTGAGCTTCTCCGACTTTCGGAAGGGTTAGGGTTAGGGTTAGGGATGAAAGCACATAGGAGAAAGAGATATTCTTGAATAACTTTTTTTGTGAAGGTCGGAGAGACTTGAAAAGTGGTTGCATCTGGACTAATTTGGGTCCTGCGGATCGATTGGTACCATCCCCGAGCTTGTACGACCTTCGGAAGAGGTCGACCGACGAAATTCCCCCAAATCTGAGGAGATATTCTTGAATAACTTTTTTTGTGAAGGTCGGAGAGACTTGCAAGTAGGCTCTACCCCCACTAAATGGGGTTGCGCGCATCGATCGGTACCATCCTTGAGCTTCTCCGACTTTCGGAAGGGTTAGGGTTAGGGTTAGGGATGAAAGCACATAGGAGAAAGAGATATTCTTGAATAACTTTTTTTGTGAAGGTCGGAGAGACTTGCAAGTAGGCTCTACCCCCACTAAATGGGGTAGCGCGCATCGATCGGTACCATCCTTGAGCTTCTCCGACTTTCGGAAGGGTTAGGGTTAGGGTTAGGGATGAAAGCACATAGGAGAAAGAGATATTCTTGAATAACTTTTTTTGTGAAGGTCGGAGAGACTTGCAAGTAGGCTCTACCCCCACTAAATGGGGTAGCGCGCATCGATCGGTACCATCCTTGAGCTTCTCCGACTTTCGGAAGGGTTAGGGTTAGGGTTAGGGATGAAAGCACATAGGAGAAAGAGATATTCTTGAATAACTTTTTTTGTGAAGGTCGGAGAGACTTGGAAAGTGGTTGCATCTGGACTAATTTGGGTCCTGCGGATCGATTGGTACCATCCCCGAGCTTGTACGACCTTCGGAAGAGGTCGACCGACGAAATTCCCCCAAATCTGAGGAGATATTCTTGAATAACTTTTTTTGTGAAGGTCGGAGAGACTTGCAAGTAGGCTCTACCCCCACTAAATGGGGTAACGCGCATCGATCGGTACCATCCTTGAGCTTCTCCGACTTTCGGAAGGGTTAGGGTTAGGGTTAGGGATGAAAGCACATAGGAGAAAGAGATATTCTTGAATAACTTTTTTTGTGAAGGTCGGAGAGACTTGCAAGTAGGCTCTACCCCCACTAAATGGGGTAGCGCGCATCGATCGGTACCATCCTTGAGCTTCTCCGACTTTCGGAAGGGTTAGGGTTAGGGTTAGGGATGAAAGCACATAGGAGAAAGAGATATTCTTGAATAACTTTTTTTGTGAAGGTCGGAGAGACTTGCAAGTAGGCTCTACCCCCACTAAATGGGGTAGCGCGCATCGATCGGTACCATCCTTGAGCTTCTCCGACTTTCGGAAGGGTTAGGGTTAGGGTTAGGGATGAAAGCACATAGGAGAAAGAGATATTCTTGAATAACTTTTTTTGTGAAGGTCGGAGAGACTTGGAAAGTGGTTGCATCTGGACTAATTTGGGTCCTGCGGATCGATTGGTACCATCCCCGAGCTTGTACGACCTTCGGAAGAGGTCGACCGACGAAATTCCCCCAAATCTGAGGAGATATTCTTGAATAACTTTTTTGTGAAGGTCGGAGAGACTTGCAAGTAGGCTCTACCCCCACTAAATGGGGTAGCGCGCATCGATCGGTACTATCCTTGAGCTTCTCCGACTTTCGGAAGGGTTAGGGTTAGGGTTAGGGATGAAAGCACATAGGAGAAAGAGATATTCTTGAATAACTTTTTTTGTGAAGGTCGGAGAGACTTGCAAGTAGGCTTTACCCCCACTAAATGGGGTAGCGCGCATCGATCGGTACCATCCTTGAGCTTCTCCGACTTTCGGAAGGGTTAGGGTTAGGGTTAGGGATGAAAGCACATAGGAGAAAGAGATATTCTTGAATAACTTTTTTTGTGAAGGTCGGAGAGACTTGCAAGTAGGCTTTACCCCCACTAAATGGGGTAGCGCGCATCGATCGGTACCATCCTTGAGCTTCTCCGACTTTCGGAAGGGTTAGGGTTAGGGTTAGGGATGAAAGCACATAGGAGAAAGAGATATTCTTGAATAACGTTTTTTGTGAAGGTCGGAGAGACTTGGAAAGTGGTTGCATCTGGACTAATTTGGGTCCTGCGGATCGATTGGTACCATCCCCGAGCTTGTACGACCTTCGGAAGAGGTCGACCGACGAAATTCCCCCAAATCTGAGGAGATATTCTTGAATAACTTTTTTTGTGAAGGTCGGAGAGACTTGCAAGTAGGCTCTACCCCCACTAAATGGGGTAGCGCGCATCGATCGGTACCATCCTTGAGCTTCTCCGACTTTCGGAAGGGTTAGGGTTAGGGTTAGGGATGAAAGCACATAGGAGAAAGAGATATTCTTGAATAACTTTTTTTGTGAAGGTCGGAGAGACTTGCAAGTAGGCTCTACCCCCACTAAATGGGGTTGCGCGCATCGATCGGTACCATCCTTGAGCTTCTCCGACTTTCGGAAGGGTTAGGGTTAGGGTTAGGGATGAAAGCACATAGGAGAAAGAGATATTCTTGAATAACTTTTTTTGTGAAGGTCGGAGAGACTTGCAAGTAGGCTCTACCCCCACTAAATGGGGTAGCGCGCATCGATCGGTACCATCCTTGAGCTTCTCCGACTTTCGGAAGGGTTAGGGTTAGGGTTAGGGATGAAAGCACATAGGAGAAAGAGATATTCTTGAATAACTTTTTTTGTGAAGGTCGGAGAGACTTGCAAGTAGGCTCTACCCCCACTAAATGGGGTAGCGCGCATCGATCGGTACCATCCTTGAGCTTCTCCGACTTTCGGAAGGGTTAGGGTTAGGGTTAGGGATGAAAGCACATAGGAGAAAGAGATATTCTTGAATAACTTTTTTTGTGAAGGTCGGAGAGACTTGGAAAGTGGTTGCATCTGGACTAATTTGGGTCCTGCGGATCGATTGGTACCATCCCCGAGCTTGTACGACCTTCGGAAGAGGTCGACCGACGAAATTCCCCCAAATCTGAGGAGATATTCTTGAATAACTTTTTTTGTGAAGGTCGGAGAGACTTGCAAGTAGGCTCTACCCCCACTAAATGGGGTAGCGCGCATCGATCGGTACCATCCTTGAGCTTCTCCGACTTTCGGAAGGGTTAGGGTTAGGGTTAGGGATGAAAGCACATAGGAGAAAGAGATATTCTTGAATAACTTTTTTTGTGAAGGTCGGAGAGACTTGCAAGTAGGCTCTACCCCCACTAAATGGGGTAGCGCGCATCGATCGGTACCATCCTTGAGCTTCTCCGACTTTCGGAAGGGTTAGGGTTAGGGTTAGGGATGAAAGCACATAGGAGAAAGAGATATTCTTGAATAACTTTTTTTGTGAAGGTCGGAGAGACTTGGAAAGTGGTTGCATCTGGACTAATTTGGGTCCTGCGGATCGATTGGTACCATCCCCGAGCTTGTACGACCTTCGGAAGAGGTCGACCGACGAAATTCCCCCAAATCTGAGGAGATATTCTTGAATAACTTTTTTTGTGAAGGTCGGAGAGACTTGCAAGTAGGCTCTACCCCCACTAAATGGGGTAGCGCGCATCGATCGGTACCATCCTTGAGCTTCTCCGACTTTCGGAAGGGTTAGGGTTAGGGTTAGGGATGAAAGCACATAGGAGAAAGAGATATTCTTGAATAACTTTTTTTGTGAAGGTCGGAGAGACTTGGAAAGTGGTTGCATCTGGACTAATTTGGGTCCTGCGGATCGATTGGTACCATCCCCGAGCTTGTACGACCTTCGGAAGAGGTCGACCGACGAAATTCCCCCAAATCTGAGGAGATATTCTTGAATAACTTTTTTTGTGAAGGTCGGAGAGACTTGCAAGTAGGCTCTACCCCCACTAAATGGGGTAGCGCGCATCGATCGGTACCATCCTTGAGCTTCTCCGACTTTCGGAAGGGTTAGGGTTAGGGTTAGGGATGAAAGCACATAGGAGAAAGAGATATTCTTGAATAACTTTTTTTGTGAAGGTCGGAGAGACTTGGAAAGTGGTTGCATCTGGACTAATTTGGGTCCTGCGGATCGATTGGTACAATCCCCGAGCTTGTACGACCTTCGGAAGAGGTCGACCGACGAAATTCCCCCAAATCTGAGGAGATATTCTTGAATAACTTTTTTTGTGAAGGTCGGAGAGACTTGCAAGTAGGCTCTACCCCCACTAAATGGGGTTGCGCGCATCGATCGGTACCATCCTTGAGCTTCTCCGACTTTCGGAAGGGTTAGGGTTAGGGTTAGGGATGAAAGCACATAGGAGAAAGAGATATTCTTGAATAACTTTTTTTGTGAAGGTCGGAGAGACTTGCAAGTAGGCTCTACCCCCACTAAATGGGGTAGCGCGCATCGATCGGTACCATCCTTGAGCTTCTCCGACTTTCGGAAGGGTTAGGGTTAGGGTTAGGGATGAAAGCACATAGGAGAAAGAGATATTCTTGAATAACTTTTTTTGTGAAGGTCGGAGAGACTTGGAAAGTGGTTGCATCTGGACTAATTTGGGTCCTGCGGATCGATTGGTACCATCCCCGAGCTTGTACGACCTTCGGAAGAGGTCGACCGACGAAATTCCCCCAAATCTGAGGAGATATTCTTGAATAACTTTTTTTGTGAAGGTCGGAGAGACTTGCAAGTAGGCTCTACCCCCACTAAATGGGGTTGCGCGCATCGATCGGTACCATCCTTGAGCTTCTCCGACTTTCGGAAGGGTTAGGGTTAGGGTTAGGGATGAAAGCACATAGGAGAAAGAGATATTCTTGAATAACTTTTTTTGTGAAGGTCGGAGAGACTTGCAAGTAGGCTCTACCCCCACTAAATGGGGTAGCGCGCATCGATCGGTACCATCCTTGAGCTTCTCCGACTTTCGGAAGGGTTAGGGTTAGGGTTAGGGATGAAAGCACATAGGAGAAAGAGATATTCTTGAATAACTTTTTTTGTGAAGGTCGGAGAGACTTGGAAAGTGGTTGCATCTGGACTAATTTGGGTCCTGCGGATCGATTGGTACCATCCCCGAGCTTGTACGACCTTCGGAAGAGGTCGACCGACGAAATTCCCCCAAATCTGAGGAGATATTCTTGAATAACTTTTTTTGTGAAGGTCGGAGAGACTTGCAAGTAGGCTCTACCCCCACTAAATGGGGTAGCGCGCATCGATCGGTACCATCCTTGAGCTTCTCCGACTTTCGGAAGGGTTAGGGTTAGGGTTAGGGATGAAAGCACATAGGAGAAAGAGATATTCTTGAATAACTTTTTTTGTGAAGGTCGGAGAGACTTGGAAAGTGGTTGCATCTGGACTAATTTGGGTCCTGCGGATCGATTGGTACAATCCCCGAGCTTGTACGACCTTCGGAAGAGGTCGACCGACGAAATTCCCCCAAATCTGAGGAGATATTCTTGAATAACTTTTTTTGTGAAGGTCGGAGAGACTTGCAAGTAGGCTCTACCCCCACTAAATGGGGTTGCGCGCATCGATCGGTACCATCCTTGAGCTTCTCCGACTTTCGGAAGGGTTAGGGTTAGGGTTAGGGATGAAAGCACATAGGAGAAAGAGATATTCTTGAATAACTTTTTTTGTGAAGGTCGGAGAGACTTGCAAGTAGGCTCTACCCCCACTAAATGGGGTAGCGCGCATCGATCGGTACCATCCTTGAGCTTCTCCGACTTTCGGAAGGGTTAGGGTTAGGGTTAGGGATGAAAGCACATAGGAGAAAGAGATATTCTTGAATAACTTTTTTTGTGAAGGTCGGAGAGACTTGGAAAGTGGTTGCATCTGGACTAATTTGGGTCCTGCGGATCGATTGGTACCATCCCCGAGCTTGTACGACCTTCGGAAGAGGTCGACCGACGAAATTCCCCCAAATCTGAGGAGATATTCTTGAATAACTTTTTTTGTGAAGGTCGGAGAGACTTGCAAGTAGGCTCTACCCCCACTAAATGGGGTTGCGCGCATCGATCGGTACCATCCTTGAGCTTCTCCGACTTTCGGAAGGGTTAGGGTTAGGGTTAGGGATGAAAGCACATAGGAGAAAGAGATATTCTTGAATAACTTTTTTTGTGAAGGTCGGAGAGACTTGCAAGTAGGCTCTACCCCCACTAAATGGGGTAGCGCGCATCGATCGGTACAATCCTTGAGCTTCTCCGACTTTCGGAAGGGTTAGGGTTAGGGTTAGGGATGAAAGCACATAGGAGAAAGAGATATTCTTGAATAACTTTTTTTGTGAAGGTCGGAGAGACTTGCAAGTAGGCTCTACCCCCACTAAATGGGGTAGCGCGCATCGATCGGTACCATCCTTGAGCTTCTCCGACTTTCGGAAGGGTTAGGGTTAGGGTTAGGGATGAAAGCACATAGGAGAAAGAGATATTCTTGAATAACTTTTTTTGTGAAGGTCGGAGAGACTTGGAAAGTGGTTGCATCTGGACTAATTTGGGTCCTGCGGATCGATTGGTACCATCCCCGAGCTTGTACGACCTTCGGAAGAGGTCGACCGACGAAATTCCCCCAAATCTGAGGAGATATTCTTGAATAACTTTTTTTGTGAAGGTCGGAGAGACTTGCAAGTAGGCTCTACCCCCACTAAATGGGGTAGCGCGCATCGATCGGTACCATCCTTGAGCTTCTCCGACTTTCGGAAGGGTTAGGGTTAGGGTTAGGGATGAAAGCACATAGGAGAAAGAGATATTCTTGAATAACTTTTTTTGTGAAGGTCGGAGAGACTTGCAAGTAGGCTCTACCCCCACTAAATGGGGTAGCGCGCATCGATCGGTACCATCCTTGAGCTTCTCCGACTTTCGGAAGGGTTAGGGTTAGGGTTAGGGATGAAAGCACATAGGAGAAAGAGATATTCTTGAATAACTTTTTTTGTGAAGGTCGGAGAGACTTGCAAGTAGGCTCTACCCCCACTAAATGGGGTAGCGCGCATCGATCGGTACCATCCTTGAGCTTCTCCGACTTTTGGAAGGGTTAGGGTTAGGGTTAGGGATGAAAGCACATAGGAGAAAGAGATATTCTTGAATAACTTTTTTTGTGAAGGTCGGAGAGACTTGCAAGTAGGCTCTACCCCCACTAAATGGGGTAGCGCGCATCGATCGGTACCATCCTTGAGCTTCTCCGACTTTCGGAAGGGTTAGGGTTAGGGTTAGGGATGAAAGCACATAGGAGAAAGAGATATTCTTGAATAACTTTTTTTGTGAAGGTCGGAGAGACTTGCAAGTAGGCTCTACCCCCACTAAATGGGGTAGCGCGCATCGATCGGTACCATCCTTGAGCTTCTCCGACTTTCGGAAGGGTTAGGGTTAGGGTTAGGGATGAAAGCACATAGGAGAAAGAGATATTCTTGAATAACTTTTTTTGTGAAGGTCGGAGAGACTTGCAAGTAGGCTCTACCCCCACTAAATGGGGTAGCGCGCATCGATCGGTACCATCCTTGAGCTTCTCCGACTTTCGGAAGGGTTAGGGTTAGGGTTAGGGATGAAAGCACATAGGAGAAAGAGATATTCTTGAATAACTTTTTTTGTGAAGGTCGGAGAGACTTGGAAAGTGGTTGCATCTGGACTAATTTGGGTCCTGCGGATCGATTGGTACCATCCCCGAGCTTGTACGACCTTCGGAAGAGGTCGACCGACGAAATTCCCCCAAATCTGAGGAGATATTCTTGAATAACTTTTTTTGTGAAGGTCGGAGAGACTTGCAAGTAGGCTCTACCCCCACTAAATGGGGTTGCGCGCATCGATCGGTACCATCCTTGAGCTTCTCCGACTTTCGGAAGGGTTAGGGTTAGGGATGAAAGCACATAGGAGAAAGAGATATTCTTGAATAACTTTTTTTGTGAAGGTCGGAGAGACTTGCAAGTAGGCTCTACTCCCACTAAATGGGGTAGCGCGCATCGATCGGTACCATCCTTGAGCTTCTCCGACTTTCGGAAGGGTTAGGGTTAGGGTTAGGGATGAAAGCACATAGGAGAAAGAGATATTCTTGAATAACTTTTTTTGTGAAGGTCGGAGAGACTTGCAAGTAGGCTCTACCCCCACTAAATGGGGTAGCGCGCATCGATCGGTACCATCCTTGAGCTTCTCCGACTTTCGGAAGGGTTAGGGTTAGGGTTAGGGATGAAAGCACATAGGAGAAAGAGATATTCTTGAATAACTTTTTTTGTGAAGGTCGGAGAGACTTGGAAAGTGGTTGCATCTGGACTAATTTGGGTCCTGCGGATCGATTGGTACCATCCCCGAGCTTGTACGACCTTCGGAAGAGGTCGACCGACGAAATTCCCCCAAATCTGAGGAGATATTCTTGAATAACTTTTTTTGTGAAGGTCGGAGAGACTTGCAAGTAGGCTCTACCCCCACTAAATGGGGTTGCGCGCATCGATCGGTACCATCCTTGAGCTTCTCCGACTTTCGGAAGGGTTAGGGTTAGGGTTAGGGATGAAAGCACATAGGAGAAAGAGATATTCTTGAATAACTTTTTTTGTGAAGGTCGGAGAGACTTGCAAGTAGGCTCTACCCCCACTAAATGGGGTAGCGCGCATCGATCGGTACCATCCTTGAGCTTCTCCGACTTTCGGAAGGGTTAGGGTTAAGGTTAGGGATGAAAGCACATAGGAGAAAGAGATATTCTTGAATAACTTTTTTTGTGAAGGTCGGAGAGACTTGCAAGTAGGCTCTACCCCCACTAAATGGGGTAGCGCGCATCGATCGGTACCATCCTTGAGCTTCTCCGACTTTCGGAAGGGTTAGGGTTAGGGTTAGGGATGAAAGCACATAGGAGAAAGAGATATTCTTGAATAACTTTTTTTGTGAAGGTCGGAGAGACTTGGAAAGTGGTTGCATCTGGACTAATTTGGGTCCTGCGGATCGATTGGTACCATCCCCGAGCTTGTACGACCTTCGGAAGAGGTCGACCGACGAAATTCCCCCAAATCTGAGGAGATATTCTTGAATAACTTTTTTTGTGAAGGTCGGAGAGACTTGCAAGTAGGCTCTACCCCCACTAAATGGGGTTGCGCGCATCGATCGGTACCATCCTTGAGCTTCTCCGACTTTCGGAAGGGTTAGGGTTAGGGTTAGGGATGAAAGCACATAGGAGAAAGAGATATTCTTGAATAACTTTTTTTGTGAAGGTCGGAGAGACTTGCAAGTAGGCTCTACCCCCACTAAATGGGGTAGCGCGCATCGATCGGTACCATCCTTGAGCTTCTCCGACTTTCGGAAGGGTTAGGGTTAGGGTTAGGGATGAAAGCACATAGGAGAAAGAGATATTCTTGAATAACTTTTTTTTTGAAGGTCGGAGAGACTTGGAAAGTGGTTGCATCTGGACTAATTTGGGTCCTGCGGATCGATTGGTACCATCCCCGAGCTTGTACGACCTTCGGAAGAGGTCGACCGACGAAATTCCCCCAAATCTGAGGAGATATTCTTGAATAACTTTTTTTGTGAAGGTCGGAGAGACTTGCAAGTAGGCTCTACCCCCACTAAATGGGGTTGCGCGCATCGATCGGTACCATCCTTGAGCTTCTCCGACTTTCGGAAGGGTTAGGGTTAGGGTTAGGGATGAAAGCACATAGGAGAAAGAGATATTCTTGAATAACTTTTTTTGTGAAGGTCGGAGAGACTTGCAAGTAGGCTCTACCCCCACTAAATGGGGTAGCGCGCATCGATCGGTACCATCCTTGAGCTTCTCCGACTTTCGGAAGGGTTAGGGTTAGGGTTAGGGATGAAAGCACATAGGAGAAAGAGATATTCTTGAATAACTTTTTTTGTGAAGGTCGGAGAGACTTGCAAGTAGGCTCTACCCCCACTAAATGGGGTAACGCGCATCGATCGGTACCATCCTTGAGCTTCTCCGACTTTCGGAAGGGTTAGGGTTAGGGTTAGGGATGAAAGCACATAGGAGAAAGAGATATTCTTGAATAACTTTTTTTGTGAAGGTCGGAGAGACTTGGAAAGTGGTTGCATCTGGACTAATTTGGGTCCTGCGGATCGATTGGTACCATCCCCGAGCTTGTACGACCTTCGGAAGAGGTCGACCGACGAAATTCCCCCAAATCTGAGGAGATATTCTTGAATAACTTTTTTTGTGAAGGTCGGAGAGACTTGCAAGTAGGCTCTACCCCCACTAAATGGGGTAGCGCGCATCGATCGGTACCATCCTTGAGCTTCTCCGACTTTTGGAAGGGTTAGAGTTAGGGTTAGGGATGAAAGCACATAGGAGAAAGAGATATTCTTGAATAACTTTTTTTGTGAAGGTCGGAGAGACTTGAAAAGTGGTTGCATCTGGACTAATTTGGGTCCTGCGGATCGATTGGTACCATCCCCGAGCTTGTACGACCTTCGGAAGAGGTCGACCGACGAAATTCCCCCAAATCTGAGGAGATATTCTTGAATAACTTTTTTTGTGAAGGTCGGAGAGACTTGCAAGTAGGCTCTACCCCCACTAAATGGGGTTGCGCGCATCGATCGGTACCATCCTTGAGCTTCTCCGACTTTCGGAAGGGTTAGGGTTAGGGATGAAAGCACATAGGAGAAAGAGATATTCTTGAATAACTTTTTTTGTGAAGGTCGGAGAGACTTGCAAGTAGGCTCTACCCCCACTAAATGGGGTAGCGCGCATCGATCGGTACCATCCTTGAGCTTCTCCGACTTTCGGAAGGGTTAGGGTTAGGGTTAGGGATGAAAGCACATAGGAGAAAGAGATATTCTTGAATAACTTTTTTTGTGAAGGTCGGAGAGACTTGCAAGTAGGCTCTACCCCCACTAAATGGGGTAGCGCGCATCGATCGGTACCATCCTTGAGCTTCTCCGACTTTCGGAAGGGTTAGGGTTAGGGTTAGGGATGAAAGCACATAGGAGAAAGAGATATTCTTGAATAACTTTTTTTGTGAAGGTCGGAGAGACTTGGAAAGTGGTTGCATCTGGACTAATTTGGGTCCTGCGGATCGATTGGTACCATCCCCGAGCTTGTACGACCTTCGGAAGAGGTCGACCGACGAAATTCCCCCAAATCTGAGGAGATATTCTTGAATAACTTTTTTTGTGAAGGTCGGAGAGACTTGCAAGTAGGCTCTACCCCCACTAAATGGGGTAGCGCGCATCGATCGGTACCATCCTTGAGCTTCTCCGACTTTCGGAAGGGTTAGGGTTAGGGTTAGGGATGAAAGCACATAGGAGAAAGAGATATTCTTGAATAACTTTTTTTGTGAAGGTCGGAGAGACTTGCAAGTAGGCTCTACCCCCACTAAATGGGGTAGCGCGCATCGATCGGTACCATCCTTGAGCTTCTCCGACTTTCGGAAGGGTTAGGGTTAGGGTTAGGGATGAAAGCACATAGGAGAAAGAGATATTCTTGAATAACTTTTTTTGTGAAGGTCGGAGAGACTTGCAAGTAGGCTCTACCCCCACTAAATGGGGTAGCGCGCATCGATCGGTACCATCCTTGAGCTTCTCCGACTTTTGGAAGGGTTAGGGTTAGGGATGAAAGCACATAGGAGAAAGACATATTCTTGAATAACTTTTTTTGTGAAGGTCGGAGAGACTTGCAAGTAGGCTCTACCCCCACTAAATGGGGTAGCGCGCATCGATCGGTACCATCTTTGAGCTTCTCCGACTTTCGGAAGGGTTAGGGTTAGGGTTAGGGATGAAAGCACATAGGAGAAAGAGATATTCTTGAATAACTTTTTTTGTGAAGGTCGGAGAGACTTGCAAGTAGGCTCTACCCCCACTAAATGGGGTAGCGCGCATCGATCGGTACCATCCTTGAGCTTCTCCGACTTTCGGAAGGGTTAGGGTTAGGGTTAGGGATGAAAGCACATAGGAGAAAGAGATATTCTTGAATAACTTTTTTTGTGAAGGTCGGAGAGACTTGGAAAGTGGTTGCATCTGGACTAATTTGGGTCCTGCGGATCGATTGGTACCATCCCCGAGCTTGTACGACCTTCGAAAGAGGTCGACCGACGAAATTCCCCCAAATCTGAGGAGATATTCTTGAATAACTTTTTTTGTGAAGGTCGGAGAGACTTGCAAGTAGGCTCTACCCCCACTAAATGGGGTTGCGCGCATCGATCGGTACCATCCTTGAGCTTCTCCGACTTTCGGAAGGGTTAGGGTTAGGGATGAAAGCACATAGGAGAAAGAGATATTCTTGAATAACTTTTTTTGTGAAGGTCGGAGAGACTTGCAAGTAGGCTCTACCCCCACTAAATGGGGTTGCGCGCATCGATCGGTACCATCCTTGAGCTTCTCCGACTTTCGGAAGGGTTAGGGTTAGGGTTAGGGATGAAAGCACATAGGAGAAAGAGATATTCTTGAATAACTTTTTTTGTGAAGGTCGGAGAGACTTGCAAGTAGGCTCTACCCCCACTAAATGGGGTAGCGCGCATCGATCGGTACCATCCTTGAGCTTCTCCGACTTTCGGAAGGGTTAGGGTTAGGGTTAGGGATGAAAGCACATAGGAGAAAGAGATATTCTTGAATAACTTTTTTTGTGAAGGTCGGAGAGACTTGGAAAGTGGTTGCATCTGGACTAATTTGGGTCCTGCGGATCGATTGGTACCATCCCCGAGCTTGTACGACCTTCGGAAGAGGTCGACCGACGAAATTCCCCCAAATCTGAGGAGATATTCTTGAATAACTTTTTTTGTGAAGGTCGGAGAGACTTGCAAGTAGGCTCTACCCCCACTAAATGGGGTAGCGCGCATCGATCGGTACCATCCTTGAGCTTCTCCGACTTTCGGAAGGGTTAGGGTTAGGGTTAGGGATGAAAGCACATAGGAGAAAGAGATATTCTTGAATAACTTTTTTTGTGAAGGTCGGAGAGACTTGCAAGTAGGCTTTACCCCCACTAAATGGGGTAGCGCGCATCGATCGGTACCATCCTTGAGCTTCTCCGACTTTCGGAAGGGTTAGGGTTAGGGTTAGGGATGAAAGCACATAGGAGAAAGAGATATTCTTGAATAACTTTTTTTGTGAAGGTCGGAGAGACTTGCAAGTAGGCTCTACCCCCACTAAATGGGGTAGCGCGCATCGATCAGTACCATCCTTGAGCTTCTCCGACTTTCGGAAGGGTTAGGGTTAGGGTTAGGGATGAAAGCACATAGGAGAAAGAGATATTCTTGAATAACTTTTTTTGTGAAGGTCGGAGAGACTTGGAAAGTGGTTGCATCTGGACTAATTTGGGTCCTGCGGATCGATTGGTACCATCCCCGAGCTTGTACGACCTTCGGAAGAGGTCGACCGACGAAATTCCCCCAAATCTGAGGAGATATTCTTGAATAACTTTTTTTGTGAAGGTCGGAGAGACTTGCAAGTAGGCTCTACCCCCACTAAATGGGGTTGCGCGCATCGATCGGTACCATCCTTGAGATTCTCCGACTTTCGGAAGGGTTAGGGTTAGGGTTAGGGATGAAAGCACATAGGAGAAAGAGATATTCTTGAATAACTTTTTTTGTGAAGGTCGGAGAGACTTGCAAGTAGGCTCTACCCCCACTAAATGGGGTAGCGCGCATCGATCGGTACCATCCTTGAGCTTCTCCGACTTTCGGAAGGGTTAGGGTTAGGGTTAGGGATGAAAGCACATAGGAGAAAGAGATATTCTTGAATAACTTTTTTTGTGAAGGTCGGAGAGACTTGAAAAGTGGTTGCATCTGGACTAATTTGGGTCCTGCGGATCGATTGGTACCATCCCCGAGCTTGTACGACCTTCGGAAGAGGTCGACCGACGAAATTCCCCCAAATCTGAGGAGATATTCTTGAATAACTTTTTTTGTGAAGGTCGGAGAGACTTGCAAGTAGGCTCTACCCCCACTAAATGGGGTTGCGCGCATCGATCGGTACCATCCTTGAGCTTCTCCGACTTTCGGAAGGGTTAGGGTTAGGGTTAGGGATGAAAGCACATAGGAGAAAGAGATATTCTTGAATAACTTTTTTTGTGAAGGTCGGAGAGACTTGCAAGTAGGCTCTACCCCCACTAAATGGGGTAGCGCGCATCGATCGGTACCATCCTTGAGCTTCTCCGACTTTCGGAAGGGTTAGGGTTAGGGTTAGGGATGAAAGCACATAGGAGAAAGAGATATTCTTGAATAACTTTTTTTGTGAAGGTCGGAGAGACTTGCAAGTAGGCTCTACCCCCACTAAATGGGGTAGCGCGCATCGATCGGTACCATCCTTGAGCTTCTCCGACTTTCGGAAGGGTTAGGGTTAGGGTTAGGGATGAAAGCACATAGGAGAAAGAGATATTCTTGAATAACTTTTTTTGTGAAGGTCGGAGAGACTTGGAAAGTGGTTGCATCTGGACTAATTTGGGTCCTGCGGATCGATTGGTACCATCCCCGAGCTTGTAAGACCTTCGGAAGAGGTCGACCGACGAAATTCCCCCAAATCTGAGGAGATATTCTTGAATAACTTTTTTTGTGAAGGTCGGAGAGACTTGCAAGTAGGCTCTACCCCCACTAAATGGGGTAACGCGCATCGATCGGTACCATCCTTGAGCTTCTCCGACTTTCGGAAGGGTTAGGGTTAGGGTTAGGGATGAAAGCACATAGGAGAAAGAGATATTCTTGAATAACTTTTTTTGTGAAGGTCGGAGAGACTTGCAAGTAGGCTCTACCCCCACTAAATGGGGTAGCGCGCATCGATCGGTACCATCCTTGAGCTTCTCCGACTTTCGGAAGGGTTAGGGTTAGGGTTAGGGATGAAAGCACATAGGAGAAAGAGATATTCTTGAATAACTTTTTTTGTGAAGGTCGGAGAGACTTGCAAGTAGGCTCTACCCCCACTAAATGGGGTAGCGCGCATCGATCGGTACCATCCTTGAGCTTCTCCGACTTTCGGAAGGGTTAGGGTTAGGGTTAGGGATGAAAGCACATAGGAGAAAGAGATATTCTTGAATAACTTTTTTTGTGAAGGTCGGAGAGACTTGGAAAGTGGTTGCATCTGGACTAATTTGGGTCCTGCGGATCGATTGGTACCATCCCCGAGCTTGTACGACCTTCGGAAGAGGTCGACCGACGAAATTCCCCCAAATCTGAGGAGATATTCTTGAATAACTTTTTTGTGAAGGTCGGAGAGACTTGCAAGTAGGCTCTACCCCCACTAAATGGGGTAGCGCGCATCGATCGGTACTATCCTTGAGCTTCTCCGACTTTCGGAAGGGTTAGGGTTAGGGTTAGGGATGAAAGCACATAGGAGAAAGAGATATTCTTGAATAACTTTTTTTGTGAAGGTCGGAGAGACTTGCAAGTAGGCTTTACCCCCACTAAATGGGGTAGCGCGCATCGATCGGTACCATCCTTGAGCTTCTCCGACTTTCGGAAGGGTTAGGGTTAGGGTTAGGGATGAAAGCACATAGGAGAAAGAGATATTCTTGAATAACTTTTTTTGTGAAGGTCGGAGAGACTTGCAAGTAGGCTTTACCCCCACTAAATGGGGTAGCGCGCATCGATCGGTACCATCCTTGAGCTTCTCCGACTTTCGGAAGGGTTAGGGTTAGGGTTAGGGATGAAAGCACATAGGAGAAAGAGATATTCTTGAATAACGTTTTTTGTGAAGGTCGGAGAGACTTGGAAAGTGGTTGCATCTGGACTAATTTGGGTCCTGCGGATCGATTGGTACCATCCCCGAGCTTGTACGACCTTCGGAAGAGGTCGACCGACGAAATTCCCCCAAATCTGAGGAGATATTCTTGAATAACTTTTTTTGTGAAGGTCGGAGAGACTTGCAAGTAGGCTCTACCCCCACTAAATGGGGTAGCGCGCATCGATCGGTACCATCCTTGAGCTTCTCCGACTTTCGGAAGGGTTAGGGTTAGGGTTAGGGATGAAAGCACATAGGAGAAAGAGATATTCTTGAATAACTTTTTTTGTGAAGGTCGGAGAGACTTGCAAGTAGGCTCTACCCCCACTAAATGGGGTTGCGCGCATCGATCGGTACCATCCTTGAGCTTCTCCGACTTTCGGAAGGGTTAGGGTTAGGGTTAGGGATGAAAGCACATAGGAGAAAGAGATATTCTTGAATAACTTTTTTTGTGAAGGTCGGAGAGACTTGCAAGTAGGCTCTACCCCCACTAAATGGGGTAGCGCGCATCGATCGGTACCATCCTTGAGCTTCTCCGACTTTCGGAAGGGTTAGGGTTAGGGTTAGGGATGAAAGCACATAGGAGAAAGAGATATTCTTGAATAACTTTTTTTGTGAAGGTCGGAGAGACTTGCAAGTAGGCTCTACCCCCACTAAATGGGGTAGCGCGCATCGATCGGTACCATCCTTGAGCTTCTCCGACTTTCGGAAGGGTTAGGGTTAGGGTTAGGGATGAAAGCACATAGGAGAAAGAGATATTCTTGAATAACTTTTTTTGTGAAGGTCGGAGAGACTTGGAAAGTGGTTGCATCTGGACTAATTTGGGTCCTGCGGATCGATTGGTACCATCCCCGAGCTTGTACGACCTTCGGAAGAGGTCGACCGACGAAATTCCCCCAAATCTGAGGAGATATTCTTGAATAACTTTTTTTGTGAAGGTCGGAGAGACTTGCAAGTAGGCTCTACCCCCACTAAATGGGGTAGCGCGCATCGATCGGTACCATCCTTGAGCTTCTCCGACTTTCGGAAGGGTTAGGGTTAGGGTTAGGGATGAAAGCACATAGGAGAAAGAGATATTCTTGAATAACTTTTTTTGTGAAGGTCGGAGAGACTTGCAAGTAGGCTCTAACCCCACTAAATGGGGTAGCGCGCATCGATCGGTACCATCCTTGAGCTTCTCCAACTTTCGGAAGGGTTAGGGTTAGGGTTAGGGATGAAAGCACATAGGAGAAAGAGATATTCTTGAATAACTTTTTTTGTGAAGGTCGGAGAGACTTGCAAGTAGGCTCTACCCCCACTAAATGGGGTAGCGCGCATCGATCGGTACCATCCTTGAGCTTCTCCGACTTTCGGAAGGGTTAGGGTTAGGGTTAGGGATGAAAGCACATAGGAGAAAGAGATATTCTTGAATAACTTTTTTTGTGAAGGTCGGAGAGACTTGGAAAGTGGTTGCATCTGGACTAATTTGGGTCCTGCGGATCGATTGGTACCATCCCCGAGCTTGTAAGACCTTTGGAAGAGGTCGACCGACGAAATTCCCCCAAATCTGAGGAGATATTCTTGAATAACTTTTTTTGTGAAGGTCGGAGAGACTTGGAAAGTGGTTGCATCTGGACTAATTTGGGTCCTGCGGATCGATTGGTACCATCCCCGAGCTTGTAAGACCTTTGGAAGAGGTCGACCGACGAAATTCCCCCAAATCTGAGGAGATATTCTTGAATAACTTTTTTTGTGAAGGTCGGAGAGACTTGCAAGTAGGCTCTACCCCCACTAAATGGGGTTGCGCGCATCGATCGGTACCATCCTTGAGCTTCTCCGACTTTCGGAAGGGTTAGGGTTAGGGTTAGGGATGAAAGCACATAGGAGAAAGAGATATTCTTGAATAACTTTTTTTGTGAAGGTCGGAGAGACTTGAAAAGTGGTTGCATCTGGACTAATTTGGGTCCTGCGGATCGATTGGTACCATCCCCGAGCTTGTACGACCTTCGGAAGAGGTCGACCGACGAAATTCCCCCAAATCTGAGGAGATATTCTTGAATAACTTTTTTTGTGAAGGTCGGAGAGACTTGCAAGTAGGCTCTACCCCCACTAAATGGGGTTGCGCGCATCGATCGGTACCATCCTTGAGCTTCTCCGACTTTCGGAAGGGTTAGGGTTAGGGTTAGGGATGAAAGCACATAGGAGAAAGAGATATTCTTGAATAACTTTTTTTGTGAAGGTCGGAGAGACTTGCAAGTAGGCTCTACCCCCACTAAATGGGGTAGCGCGCATCGATCGGTACCATCCTTGAGCTTCTCCGACTTTCGGAAGGGTTAGGGTTAGGGTTAGGGATGAAAGCACATAGGAGAAAGAGATATTCTTGAATAACTTTTTTTGTGAAGGTCGGAGAGACTTGCAAGTAGGCTCTACCCCCACTAAATGGGGTAGCGCGCATCGATCGGTACCATCCTTGAGCTTCTCCGACTTTCGGAAGGGTTAGGGTTAGGGTTAGGGATGAAAGCACATAGGAGAAAGAGATATTCTTGAATAACTTTTTTTGTGAAGGTCGGAGAGACTTGGAAAGTGGTTGCATCTGGACTAATTTGGGTCCTGCGGATCGATTGGTACCATCCCCGAGCTTGTACGACCTTCGGAAGAGGTCGACCGACGAAATTCCCCCAAATCTGAGGAGATATTCTTGAATAACTTTTTTTGTGAAGGTCGGAGAGACTTGCAAGTAGGCTCTACCCCCACTAAATGGGGTAGCGCGCATCGATCGGTACCATCCTTGAGCTTCTCCGACTTTCGGAAGGGTTAGGGTTAGGGTTAGGGATGAAAGCACATAGGAGAAAGAGATATTCTTGAATAACTTTTTTTGTGAAGGTCGGAGAGACTTGCAAGTAGGCTCTACCCCCACTAAATGGGGTAGCGCGCATCGATCGGTACCATCCTTGAGCTTCTCCAACTTTCGGAAGGGTTAGGGTTAGGGATGAAAGCACATAGGAGAAAGAGATATTCTTGAATAACTTTTTTTGTGAAGGTCGGAGAGACTTGGAAAGTGGTTGCATCTGGACTAATTTGGGTCCTGCGGATCGATTGGTACCATCCCCGAGCTTGTAAGACCTTTGGAAGAGGTCGACCGACGAAATTCCCCCAAATCTGAGGAGATATTCTTGAATAACTTTTTTTGTGAAGGTCGGAGAGACTTGCAAGTAGGCTCTACCCCCACTAAATGGGGTAGCGCGCATCGATCGGTACCATCCTTGAGCTTCTCCGACTTTCGGAAGGGTTAGGGTTAGGGTTAGGGATGAAAGCACATAGGAGAAAGAGATATTCTTGAATAACTTTTTTTGTGAAGGTCGGAGAGACTTGCAAGTAGGCTCTACCCCCACTAAATGGGGTAGCGCGCATCGATCGGTACCATCCTTGAGCTTCTCCGACTTTCGGAAGGGTTAGGGTTAGGGTTAGGGATGAAAGCACATAGGAGAAAGAGATATTCTTGAATAACTTTTTTTGTGAAGGTCGGAGAGACTTGGAAAGTGGTTGCATCTGGACTAATTTGGGTCCTGCGGATCGATTGGTACCATCCCCGAGCTTGTACGACCTTCGGAAGAGGTCGACCGACGAAATTCCCCCAAATCTGAGGAGATATTCTTGAATAACTTTTTTTGTGAAGGTCGGAGAGACTTGCAAGTAGGCTCTACCCCCACTAAATGGGGTTGCGCGCATCGATCGGTACCATTCTTGAGCTTCTCCAACTTTCGGAAGGGTTAGGGTTAGGGTTAGGGATGAAAGCACATAGGAGAAAGAGATATTCTTGAATAACTTTTTTTGTGAAGGTCGGAGAGACTTGCAAGTAGGCTCTACCCCCACTAAATGGGGTAGCGCGCATCGATCGGTACCATCCTTGAGCTTCTCCAACTTTCGGAAGGGTTAGGGTTAGGGTTAGGGATGAAAGCACATAGGAGAAAGAGATATTCTTGAATAACTTTTTTTGTGAAGGTCGGAGAGACTTGCAAGTAGGCTCTACCCCCACTAAATGGGGTAGCGCGCATCGATCGGTACCATCCTTGAGCTTCTCCGACTTTCGGAAGGGTTAGGGTTAGGGTTAGGGATGAAAGCACATAGGAGAAAGAGATATTCTTGAATAACTTTTTTTGTGAAGGTCGGAGAGACTTGGAAAGTGGTTGCATCTGGACTAATTTGGGTCCTGCGGATCGATTGGTACCATCCCCGAGCTTGTAAGACCTTTGGAAGAGGTCGACCGACGAAATTCCCCCAAATCTGAGGAGATATTCTTGAATAACTTTTTTTGTGAAGGTCGGAGAGACTTGGAAAGTGGTTGCATCTGGACTAATTTGGGTCCTGCGGATCGATTGGTACCATCCCCGAGCTTGTACGACCTTCGGAAGAGGTCGACCGACGAAATTCCCCCAAATCTGAGGAGATATTCTTGAATAACTTTTTTTGTGAAGGTCGGAGAGACTTGCAAGTAGGCTCTACCCCCACTAAATGGGGTTGCGCGCATCGATCGGTACCATCCTTGAGCTTCTCCGACTTTCGGAAGGGTTAGGGTTAGGGTTAGGGATGAAAGCACATAGGAGAAAGAGATATTCTTGAATAACTTTTTTTGTGAAGGTCGGAGAGACTTGAAAAGTGGTTGCATCTGGACTAATTTGGGTCCTGCGGATCGATTGGTACCATCCCCGAGCTTGTACGACCTTCGGAAGAGGTCGACCGACGAAATTCCCCCAAATCTGAGGAGATATTCTTGAATAACTTTTTTTGTGAAGGTCGGAGAGACTTGCAAGTAGGCTCTACCCCCACTAAATGGGGTTGCGCGCATCGATCGGTACCATCCTTGAGCTTCTCCGACTTTCGGAAGGGTTAGGGTTAGGGTTAGGGATGAAAGCACATAGGAGAAAGAGATATTCTTGAATAACTTTTTTTGTGAAGGTCGGAGAGACTTGCAAGTAGGCTCTACCCCCACTAAATGGGGTAGCGCGCATCGATCGGTACCATCCTTGAGCTTCTCCGACTTTCGGAAGGGTTAGGGTTAGGGTTAGGGATGAAAGCACATAGGAGAAAGAGATATTCTTGAATAACTTTTTTTGTGAAGGTCGGAGAGACTTGCAAGTAGGCTCTACCCCCACTAAATGGGGTAGCGCGCATCGATCGGTACCATCCTTGAGCTTCTCCGACTTTCGGAAGGGTTAGGGTTAGGGTTAGGGATGAAAGCACATAGGAGAAAGAGATATTCTTGAATAACTTTTTTTGTGAAGGTCGGAGAGACTTGGAAAGTGGTTGCATCTGGACTAATTTGGGTCCTGCGGATCGATTGGTACCATCCCCGAGCTTGTACGACCTTCGGAAGAGGTCGACCGACGAAATTCCCCCAAATCTGAGGAGATATTCTTGAATAACTTTTTTTGTGAAGGTCGGAGAGACTTGCAAGTAGGCTCTACCCCCACTAAATGGGGTAGCGCGCATCGATCGGTACCATCCTTGAGCTTCTCCGACTTTCGGAAGGGTTAGGGTTAGGGTTAGGGATGAAAGCACATAGGAGAAAGAGATATTCTTGAATAACTTTTTTTGTGAAGGTCGGAGAGACTTGCAAGTAGGCTCTACCCCCACTAAATGGGGTAGCGCGCATCGATCGGTACCATCCTTGAGCTTCTCCAACTTTCGGAAGGGTTAGGGTTAGGGATGAAAGCACATAGGAGAAAGAGATATTCTTGAATAACTTTTTTTGTGAAGGTCGGAGAGACTTGGAAAGTGGTTGCATCTGGACTAATTTGGGTCCTGCGGATCGATTGGTACCATCCCCGAGCTTGTAAGACCTTTGGAAGAGGTCGACCGACGAAATTCCCCCAAATCTGAGGAGATATTCTTGAATAACTTTTTTTGTGAAGGTCGGAGAGACTTGCAAGTAGGCTCTACCCCCACTAAATGGGGTAGCGCGCATCGATCGGTACCATCCTTGAGCTTCTCCGACTTTCGGAAGGGTTAGGGTTAGGGTTAGGGATGAAAGCACATAGGAGAAAGAGATATTCTTGAATAACTTTTTTTGTGAAGGTCGGAGAGACTTGCAAGTAGGCTCTACCCCCACTAAATGGGGTAGCGCGCATCGATCGGTACCATCCTTGAGCTTCTCCGACTTTCGGAAGGGTTAGGGTTAGGGTTAGGGATGAAAGCACATAGGAGAAAGAGATATTCTTGAATAACTTTTTTTGTGAAGGTCGGAGAGACTTGGAAAGTGGTTGCATCTGGACTAATTTGGGTCCTGCGGATCGATTGGTACCATCCCCGAGCTTGTACGACCTTCGGAAGAGGTCGACCGACGAAATTCCCCCAAATCTGAGGAGATATTCTTGAATAACTTTTTTTGTGAAGGTCGGAGAGACTTGCAAGTAGGCTCTACCCCCACTAAATGGGGTTGCGCGCATCGATCGGTACCATTCTTGAGCTTCTCCGACTTTCGGAAGGGTTAGGGTTAGGGATGAAAGCACATAGGAGAAAGAGATATTCTTGAATAACTTTTTTTGTGAAGGTCGGAGAGACTTGCAAGTAGGCTCTACCCCCACTAAATGGGGTAGCGCGCATCGATCGGTACCATCCTTGAGCTTCTCCGACTTTCGGAAGGGTTAGGGTTAGGGTTAGGGATGAAAGCACATAGGAGAAAGAGATATTCTTGAATAACTTTTTTTGTGAAGGTCGGAGAGACTTGCAAGTAGGCTCTACCCCCACTAAATGGGGTAGCGCGCATCGATCGGTACCATCCTTGAGCTTCTCCGACTTTCGGAAGGGTTAGGGTTAGGGTTAGGGATGAAAGCACATAGGAGAAAGAGATATTCTTGAATAACTTTTTTTGTGAAGGTCGGAGAGACTTGCAAGTAGGCTCTACCCCCACTAAATGGGGTAGCGCGCATCGATCGGTACCATCCTTGAGCTTCTCCGACTTTCGGAAGGGTTAGGGTTAGGGTTAGGGATGAAAGCACATAGGAGAAAGAGATATTCTTGAATAACTTTTTTTGTGAAGGTCGGAGAGACTTGGAAAGTGGTTGCATCTGGACTAATTTGGGTCCTGCGGATCGATTGGTACCATCCCCGAGCTTGTACGACCTTCGGAAGAGGTCGACCGACGAAATTCCCCCAAATCTGAGGAGATATTCTTGAATAACTTTTTTTGTGAAGGTCGGAGAGACTTGCAAGTAGGCTCTACCCCCACTAAATGGGGTAGCGCGCATCGATCGGTACCATCCTTGAGCTTCTCCGACTTTCGGAAGGGTTAGGGTTAGGGTTAGGGATGAAAGCACATAGGAGAAAGAGATATTCTTGAATAACTTTTTTTGTGAAGGTCGGAGAGACTTGCAAGTAGGCTCTACCCCCACTAAATGGGGTAGCGCGCATCGATCGGTACCATCCTTGAGCTTCTCCAACTTTCGGAAGGGTTAGGGTTAGGGTTAGGGATGAAAGCACATAGGAGAAAGAGATATTCTTGAATAACTTTTTTTGTGAAGGTCGGAGAGACTTGCAAGTAGGCTCTACCCCCACTAAATGGGGTAGCGCGCATCGATCGGTACCATCCTTGAGCTTCTCCGACTTTCGGAAGGGTTAGGGTTAGGGTTAGGGATGAAAGCACATAGGAGAAAGAGATATTCTTGAATAACTTTTTTTGTGAAGGTCGGAGAGACTTGGAAAGTGGTTGCATCTGGACTAATTTGGGTCCTGCGGATCGATTGGTACCATCCCCGAGCTTGTAAGACCTTTGGAAGAGGTCGACCGACGAAATTCCCCCAAATCTGAGGAGATATTCTTGAATAACTTTTTTTGTGAAGGTCGGAGAGACTTGCAAGTAGGCTCTACCCCCACTAAATGGGGTAGCGCGCATCGATCGGTACCATCCTTGAGCTTCTCCGACTTTCGGAAGGGTTAGGGTTAGGGTTAGGGATGAAAGCACATAGGAGAAAGAGATATTCTTGAATAACTTTTTTTGTGAAGGTCGGAGAGACTTGCAAGTAGGCTCTACCCCCACTAAATGGGGTAGCGCGCATCGATCGGTACCATCCTTGAGCTTCTCCGACTTTCGGAAGGGTTAGGGTTAGGGTTAGGGATGAAAGCACATAGGAGAAAGAGATATTCTTGAATAACTTTTTTTGTGAAGGTCGGAGAGACTTGGAAAGTGGTTGCATCTGGACTAATTTGGGTCCTGCGGATCGATTGGTACCATCCCCGAGCTTGTACGACCTTCGGAAGAGGTCGACCGACGATATTCCCCCAAATCTGAGGAGATATTCTTGAATAACTTTTTTTGTGAAGGTCGGAGAGACTTGCAAGTAGGCTCTACCCCCACTAAATGGGGTTGCGTGCATCGATCGGTACCATTCTTGAGCTTCTCCGACTTTCGGAAGGGTTAGGGTTAGGGATGAAAGCACATAGGAGAAAGAGATATTCTTGAATAACTTTTTTTGTGAAGGTCGGAGAGACTTGCAAGTAGGCTCTACCCCCACTAAATGGGGTAGCGCGCATCGATCGGTACCATCCTTGAGCTTCTCCGACTTTCGGAAGGGTTAGGGTTAGGGTTAGGGATGAAAGCACATAGGAGAAAGAGATATTCTTGAATAACTTTTTTTGTGAAGGACGGAGAGACTTGCAAGTTGGCTCTACCCCCACTAAATGGGGTAGCGCGCATCGATCGGTACCATCCTTGAGCTTCTCCGACTTTCGTAAGGGTTATGGTTAGGGTTAGGGATGAAAGCACATAGGAGAAAGAGATATTCTTGAATAACTTTTTTTGTGAAGGTCGGAGAGACTTGGTAAGTTGTTGCATCTGGACTAATTTGGGTCCTGCGGATCGATTGGTACCATCCCCGAGCTTGTACGACCTTCGGAAGAGGTCGACCGACGAAATTCCCCCAAATCTGAGGAGATATTCTTTAATAACTTTTTTTGTGAAGGTCGGAGAGACTTGCAAGTAGGCTCTACCCCCACTAAATGGCGTAGCGCGCATCGATCGGTACCATCCTTGAGCTTCTCCGACTTTCGGAAGGGTTAGGGTTAGGGTTAGGGATGAAAGCACATAGGAGAAAGAGATATTCTTGAATAACTTTTTTTGTGAAGGTCGGAGAGACTTGCAAGTAGGCTCTACCCCCACTAAATGGGGTAGCGCGCATCGATCGGTACCATCCTTGAGCTTCTCCGACTTTTGGAAGGGTTAGGGTTAGGGTTAGGGATGAAAGCACATAGGAGAAAGAGATATTCTTGAATAACTTTTTTTGTGAAGGTCGGAGAGACTTGCAAGTAGGCTCTACCCCCACTAAATGGGGTAGCGCGCATCGATCGGTACCATTCTTGAGCTTCTCCAACTTTCGGAAGGGTTAGGGTTAGGGTTAGGGATGAAAGCACATAGGAGAAAGAGATATTCTTGAATAACATTTTTTGTGAAGGTCGGAGAGACTTGCAAGTAGGCTCTACCCCCACTAAATGGGGGAGCGCATCGATCGGTACCATCCTTGAGCTTCTCCGACTTTCGGAAGGGTTAGGGTTAGGGTTAGGGATGAAAGCACATAGGAGAAAGAGATATTCTTGAATAACTTTTTTTGTGAAGGTCGGAGAGACTTGCAAGTAGGCTCTACCCCCACTAAATGGGGTAGCGCGCATCGATCGGTACCATCCTTGAGCTTCTCCGACTTTCGGAAGGGTTAGGGTTAGGGTTAGGGATGAAAGCACATAGGAGAAAGAGATATTCTTGAATAACTTTTTTTGTGAAGGTCGGAGAGACTTGGAAAGTGGTTGCATCTGGACTAATTTGGGTCCTGCGGATCGATTGGTACCATCCCCGAGCTTGTACGACCTTCGGAAGAGGTCGACCGACGAAATTCCCCCAAATCTGAGGAGATATTCTTGAATAACTTTTTTTGTGAAGGTCGGAGAGACTTGCAAGTAGGCTCTACCCCCACTAAATGGGGTTGCGCGCATCTATCGGTACCATCCTTGAGCTTCTCCGACTTTCGGAAGGGTTAGGGTTAGGGTTAGGGATGAAAGCACATAGGAGAAAGAGATATTCTTGAATAACTTTTTTTGTGAAGGTCGGAGAGACTTGCAAGTAGGCTCTACCCCCACTAAATGGGGTAGCGCGCATCGATCGGTACCATCCTTGAGCTTCTCCGACTTTCGGAAGGGTTAGGGTTAGGGTTAGGGATGAAAGCACATAGGAGAAAGAGATATTCTTGAATAACTTTTTTTGTGAAGGTCGGAGAGACTTGCAAGTAGGCTCTACCCCCACTAAATGGGGTAGCGCGCATCGATCGGTACCATCCTTGAGCTTCTCCGACTTTCGGAAGGGTTAGGGTTAGGGTTAGGGATGAAAGCACATAGGAGAAAGAGATATTCTTGAATAACTTTTTTTGTGAAGGTCGGAGAGACTTGGAAAGTGGTTGCATCTGGACTAATTTGGGTCCTGCGGATCGATTGGTACCATCCCCGAGCTTGTACGACCTTCGGAAGAGGTCGACCGACGAAATTCCCCCAAATCTGAGGAGATATTCTTGAATAACTTTTTTTGTGAAGGTCGGAGAGACTTGCAAGTAGGCTCTACCCCCACTAAATGGGGTTGCGCGCATCGATCGGTACCATCCTTGAGCTTCTCCGACTTTCGGAAGGGTTAGGGTTAGGGTTAGGGATGAAAGCACATAGGAGAAAGAGATATTCTTGAATAACTTTTTTTGTGAAGGTCGGAGAGACTTGCAAGTAGGCTCTACCCCCACTAAATGGGGTAGCGCGCATCGATCGGTACCATCCTTGAGCTTCTCCGACTTTCGGAAGGGTTAGGGTTAGGGTTAGGGATGAAAGCACATAGGAGAAAGAGATATTCTTGAATAACTTTTTTTGTGAAGGTCGGAGAGACTTGGAAAGTGGTTGCATCTGGACTAATTTGGGTCCTGCGGATCGATTGGTACCATCCCCGAGCTTGTACGACCTTCGGAAGAGGTCGACCGACGAAATTCCCCCAAATCTGAGGAGATATTCTTGAATAACTTTTTTTGTGAAGGTCGGAGAGACTTGCAAGTAGGCTCTACCCCCACTAAATGGGGTTGCGCGCATCGATCGGTACCATCCTTGAGCTTCTCCGACTTTCGGAAGGGTTAGGGTTAGGGTTAGGGATGAAAGCACATAGGAGAAAGAGATATTCTTGAATAACTTTTTTTGTGAAGGTCGGAGAGACTTGCAAGTAGGCTCTACCCCCACTAAATGGGGTAGCGCGCATCGATCGGTACCATCCTTGAGCTTCTCCGACTTTCGGAAGGGTTAGGGTTAGGGTTAGGGATGAAAGCACATAGGAGAAAGAGATATTCTTGAATAACTTTTTTTGTGAAGGTCGGAGAGACTTGCAAGTAGGCTCTACCCCCACTAAATGGGGTAGCGCGCATCGATCGGTACCATCCTTGAGCTTCTCCGACTTTCGGAAGGGTTAGGGTTAGGGTTAGGGATGAAAGCACATAGGAGAAAGAGATATTCTTGAATAACTTTTTTTGTGAAGGTCGGAGAGACTTGTAAAGTGGTTGCATCTGGACTAATTTGGGTCCTGCGGATCGATTGGTACCATCCCCGAGCTTGTACGACCTTCGGAAGAGGTCGACCGACGAAATTCCCCCAAATCTGAGGAGATATTCTTGAATAACTTTTTTTGTGAAGGTCGGAGAGACTTGCAAGTAGGCTCTACCCCCACTAAATGGGGTAGCGCGCATCGATCGGTACCATCCTTGAGCTTCTCCGACTTTCGGAAGGGTTAGGGTTAGGGTTAGGGATGAAAGCACATAGGAGAAAGAGATATTCTTGAATAACTTTTTTTGTGAAGGTCGGAGAGACTTGCAAGTAGGCTCTACCCCCACTAAATGGGGTAGCGCGCATCGATCGGTACCATCCTTGAGCTTCTCCGACTTTCGGAAGGGTTAGGGTTAGGGTTAGGGATGAAAGCACATAGGAGAAAGAGATATTCTTGAATAACTTTTTTTGTGAAGGTCGGAGAGACTTGCAAGTAGGCTCTACTCCCACTAAATAGGGTAGCGCGCATCGATCGGTACCATCCTTGAGCTTCTCCGACTTTTGGAAGGGTTAGGGTTAGGGTTAGGGATGAAAGCACATAGGAGAAAGAGATATTCTTGAATAACTTTTTTTGTGAAGGTCGGAGAGACTTGCAAGTAGGCTCTACCCCCACTAAATGGGGTAGCGCGCATCGATCGGTACCATCCTTGAGCTTCTCCGACTTTCGGAAGGGTTAGGGTTAGGGTTAGGGATGAAAGCACATAGGAGAAAGAGATATTCTTGAATAACTTTTTTTGTGAAGGTCGGAGAGACTTGGAAAGTGGTTGCATCTGGACTAATTTGGGTCCTGCGGATCGATTGGTACCATCCCCGAGCTTGTACGACCTTCGGAAGAGGTCGACCGACGAAATTCCCCCAAATCTGAGGAGATATTCTTGAATAACTTTTTTTGTGAAGGTCGGAGAGACTTGCAAGTAGGCTCTACCCCCACTAAATGGGGTAGCGCGCATCGATCGGTACCATCCTTGAGCTTCTCCGACTTTCGGAAGGGTTAGGGTTAGGGTTAGGGATGAAAGCACATAGGAGAAAGAGATATTCTTGAATAACTTTTTTTGTGAAGGTCGGAGAGACTTGCAAGTAGGCTCTACCCCCACTAAATGGGGTAGCGCGCATCGATCGGTACCATCCTTGAGCTTCTCCAACTTTCGGAAGGGTTAGGGTTAGGGATGAAAGCACATAGGAGAAAGAGATATTCTTGAATAACTTTTTTTGTGAAGGTCGGAGAGACTTGGAAAGTGGTTGCATCTGGACTAATTTGGGTCCTGCGGATCGATTGGTACCATCCCCGAGCTTGTAAGACCTTTGGAAGAGGTCGACCGACGAAATTCCCCCAAATCTGAGGAGATATTCTTGAATAACTTTTTTTGTGAAGGTCGGAGAGACTTGCAAGTAGGCTCTACCCCCACTAAATGGGGTAGCGCGCATCGATCGGTACCATCCTTGAGCTTCTCCGACTTTCGGAAGGGTTAGGGTTAGGGTTAGGGATGAAAGCACATAGGAGAAAGAGATATTCTTGAATAACTTTTTTTGTGAAGGTCGGAGAGACTTGCAAGTAGGCTCTACCCCCACTAAATGGGGTAGCGCGCATCGATCGGTACCATCCTTGAGCTTCTCCGACTTTCGGAAGGGTTAGGGTTAGGGTTAGGGATGAAAGCACATAGGAGAAAGAGATATTCTTGAATAACTTTTTTTGTGAAGGTCGGAGAGACTTGGAAAGTGGTTGCATCTGGACTAATTTGGGTCCTGCGGATCGATTGGTACCATCCCCGAGCTTGTACGACCTTCGGAAGAGGTCGACCGACGAAATTCCCCCAAATCTGAGGAGATATTCTTGAATAACTTTTTTTGTGAAGGTCGGAGAGACTTGCAAGTAGGCTCTACCCCCACTAAATGGGGTTGCGCGCATCGATCGGTACCATTCTTGAGCTTCTCCAACTTTCGGAAGGGTTAGGGTTAGGGTTAGGGATGAAAGCACATAGGAGAAAGAGATATTCTTGAATAACTTTTTTTGTGAAGGTCGGAGAGACTTGCAAGTAGGCTCTACCCCCACTAAATGGGGTAGCGCGCATCGATCGGTACCATCCTTGAGCTTCTCCAACTTTCGGAAGGGTTAGGGTTAGGGTTAGGGATGAAAGCACATAGGAGAAAGAGATATTCTTGAATAACTTTTTTTGTGAAGGTCGGAGAGACTTGCAAGTAGGCTCTACCCCCACTAAATGGGGTAGCGCGCATCGATCGGTACCATCCTTGAGCTTCTCCGACTTTCGGAAGGGTTAGGGTTAGGGTTAGGGATGAAAGCACATAGGAGAAAGAGATATTCTTGAATAACTTTTTTTGTGAAGGTCGGAGAGACTTGGAAAGTGGTTGCATCTGGACTAATTTGGGTCCTGCGGATCGATTGGTACCATCCCCGAGCTTGTAAGACCTTTGGAAGAGGTCGACCGACGAAATTCCCCCAAATCTGAGGAGATATTCTTGAATAACTTTTTTTGTGAAGGTCGGAGAGACTTGGAAAGTGGTTGCATCTGGACTAATTTGGGTCCTGCGGATCGATTGGTACCATCCCCGAGCTTGTACGACCTTCGGAAGAGGTCGACCGACGAAATTCCCCCAAATCTGAGGAGATATTCTTGAATAACTTTTTTTGTGAAGGTCGGAGAGACTTGCAAGTAGGCTCTACCCCCACTAAATGGGGTTGCGCGCATCGATCGGTACCATCCTTGAGCTTCTCCGACTTTCGGAAGGGTTAGGGTTAGGGTTAGGGATGAAAGCACATAGGAGAAAGAGATATTCTTGAATAACTTTTTTTGTGAAGGTCGGAGAGACTTGAAAAGTGGTTGCATCTGGACTAATTTGGGTCCTGCGGATCGATTGGTACCATCCCCGAGCTTGTACGACCTTCGGAAGAGGTCGACCGACGAAATTCCCCCAAATCTGAGGAGATATTCTTGAATAACTTTTTTTGTGAAGGTCGGAGAGACTTGCAAGTAGGCTCTACCCCCACTAAATGGGGTTGCGCGCATCGATCGGTACCATCCTTGAGCTTCTCCGACTTTCGGAAGGGTTAGGGTTAGGGTTAGGGATGAAAGCACATAGGAGAAAGAGATATTCTTGAATAACTTTTTTTGTGAAGGTCGGAGAGACTTGCAAGTAGGCTCTACCCCCACTAAATGGGGTAGCGCGCATCGATCGGTACCATCCTTGAGCTTCTCCGACTTTCGGAAGGGTTAGGGTTAGGGTTAGGGATGAAAGCACATAGGAGAAAGAGATATTCTTGAATAACTTTTTTTGTGAAGGTCGGAGAGACTTGCAAGTAGGCTCTACCCCCACTAAATGGGGTAGCGCGCATCGATCGGTACCATCCTTGAGCTTCTCCGACTTTCGGAAGGGTTAGGGTTAGGGTTAGGGATGAAAGCACATAGGAGAAAGAGATATTCTTGAATAACTTTTTTTGTGAAGGTCGGAGAGACTTGGAAAGTGGTTGCATCTGGACTAATTTGGGTCCTGCGGATCGATTGGTACCATCCCCGAGCTTGTACGACCTTCGGAAGAGGTCGACCGACGAAATTCCCCCAAATCTGAGGAGATATTCTTGAATAACTTTTTTTGTGAAGGTCGGAGAGACTTGCAAGTAGGCTCTACCCCCACTAAATGGGGTAGCGCGCATCGATCGGTACCATCCTTGAGCTTCTCCGACTTTCGGAAGGGTTAGGGTTAGGGTTAGGGATGAAAGCACATAGGAGAAAGAGATATTCTTGAATAACTTTTTTTGTGAAGGTCGGAGAGACTTGCAAGTAGGCTCTACCCCCACTAAATGGGGTAGCGCGCATCGATCGGTACCATCCTTGAGCTTCTCCAACTTTCGGAAGGGTTAGGGTTAGGGATGAAAGCACATAGGAGAAAGAGATATTCTTGAATAACTTTTTTTGTGAAGGTCGGAGAGACTTGGAAAGTGGTTGCATCTGGACTAATTTGGGTCCTGCGGATCGATTGGTACCATCCCCGAGCTTGTAAGACCTTTGGAAGAGGTCGACCGACGAAATTCCCCCAAATCTGAGGAGATATTCTTGAATAACTTTTTTTGTGAAGGTCGGAGAGACTTGCAAGTAGGCTCTACCCCCACTAAATGGGGTAGCGCGCATCGATCGGTACCATCCTTGAGCTTCTCCGACTTTCGGAAGGGTTAGGGTTAGGGTTAGGGATGAAAGCACATAGGAGAAAGAGATATTCTTGAATAACTTTTTTTGTGAAGGTCGGAGAGACTTGCAAGTAGGCTCTACCCCCACTAAATGGGGTAGCGCGCATCGATCGGTACCATCCTTGAGCTTCTCCGACTTTCGGAAGGGTTAGGGTTAGGGTTAGGGATGAAAGCACATAGGAGAAAGAGATATTCTTGAATAACTTTTTTTGTGAAGGTCGGAGAGACTTGGAAAGTGGTTGCATCTGGACTAATTTGGGTCCTGCGGATCGATTGGTACCATCCCCGAGCTTGTACGACCTTCGGAAGAGGTCGACCGACGAAATTCCCCCAAATCTGAGGAGATATTCTTGAATAACTTTTTTTGTGAAGGTCGGAGAGACTTGCAAGTAGGCTCTACCCCCACTAAATGGGGTTGCGCGCATCGATCGGTACCATTCTTGAGCTTCTCCGACTTTCGGAAGGGTTAGGGTTAGGGATGAAAGCACATAGGAGAAAGAGATATTCTTGAATAACTTTTTTTGTGAAGGTCGGAGAGACTTGCAAGTAGGCTCTACCCCCACTAAATGGGGTAGCGCGCATCGATCGGTACCATCCTTGAGCTTCTCCGACTTTCGGAAGGGTTAGGGTTAGGGTTAGGGATGAAAGCACATAGGAGAAAGAGATATTCTTGAATAACTTTTTTTGTGAAGGTCGGAGAGACTTGCAAGTAGGCTCTACCCCCACTAAATGGGGTAGCGCGCATCGATCGGTACCATCCTTGAGCTTCTCCGACTTTCGGAAGGGTTAGGGTTAGGGTTAGGGATGAAAGCACATAGGAGAAAGAGATATTCTTGAATAACTTTTTTTGTGAAGGTCGGAGAGACTTGCAAGTAGGCTCTACCCCCACTAAATGGGGTAGCGCGCATCGATCGGTACCATCCTTGAGCTTCTCCGACTTTCGGAAGGGTTAGGGTTAGGGTTAGGGATGAAAGCACATAGGAGAAAGAGATATTCTTGAATAACTTTTTTTGTGAAGGTCGGAGAGACTTGGAAAGTGGTTGCATCTGGACTAATTTGGGTCCTGCGGATCGATTGGTACCATCCCCGAGCTTGTACGACCTTCGGAAGAGGTCGACCGACGAAATTCCCCCAAATCTGAGGAGATATTCTTGAATAACTTTTTTTGTGAAGGTCGGAGAGACTTGCAAGTAGGCTCTACCCCCACTAAATGGGGTAGCGCGCATCGATCGGTACCATCCTTGAGCTTCTCCGACTTTCGGAAGGGTTAGGGTTAGGGTTAGGGATGAAAGCACATAGGAGAAAGAGATATTCTTGAATAACTTTTTTTGTGAAGGTCGGAGAGACTTGCAAGTAGGCTCTACCCCCACTAAATGGGGTAGCGCGCATCGATCGGTACCATCCTTGAGCTTCTCCAACTTTCGGAAGGGTTAGGGTTAGGGTTAGGGATGAAAGCACATAGGAGAAAGAGATATTCTTGAATAACTTTTTTTGTGAAGGTCGGAGAGACTTGCAAGTAGGCTCTACCCCCACTAAATGGGGTAGCGCGCATCGATCGGTACCATCCTTGAGCTTCTCCGACTTTCGGAAGGGTTAGGGTTAGGGTTAGGGATGAAAGCACATAGGAGAAAGAGATATTCTTGAATAACTTTTTTTGTGAAGGTCGGAGAGACTTGGAAAGTGGTTGCATCTGGACTAATTTGGGTCCTGCGGATCGATTGGTACCATCCCCGAGCTTGTAAGACCTTTGGAAGAGGTCGACCGACGAAATTCCCCCAAATCTGAGGAGATATTCTTGAATAACTTTTTTTGTGAAGGTCGGAGAGACTTGCAAGTAGGCTCTACCCCCACTAAATGGGGTAGCGCGCATCGATCGGTACCATCCTTGAGCTTCTCCGACTTTCGGAAGGGTTAGGGTTAGGGTTAGGGATGAAAGCACATAGGAGAAAGAGATATTCTTGAATAACTTTTTTTGTGAAGGTCGGAGAGACTTGCAAGTAGGCTCTACCCCCACTAAATGGGGTAGCGCGCATCGATCGGTACCATCCTTGAGCTTCTCCGACTTTCGGAAGGGTTAGGGTTAGGGTTAGGGATGAAAGCACATAGGAGAAAGAGATATTCTTGAATAACTTTTTTTGTGAAGGTCGGAGAGACTTGGAAAGTGGTTGCATCTGGACTAATTTGGGTCCTGCGGATCGATTGGTACCATCCCCGAGCTTGTACGACCTTCGGAAGAGGTCGACCGACGATATTCCCCCAAATCTGAGGAGATATTCTTGAATAACTTTTTTTGTGAAGGTCGGAGAGACTTGCAAGTAGGCTCTACCCCCACTAAATGGGGTTGCGTGCATCGATCGGTACCATTCTTGAGCTTCTCCGACTTTCGGAAGGGTTAGGGTTAGGGATGAAAGCACATAGGAGAAAGAGATATTCTTGAATAACTTTTTTTGTGAAGGTCGGAGAGACTTGCAAGTAGGCTCTACCCCCACTAAATGGGGTAGCGCGCATCGATCGGTACCATCCTTGAGCTTCTCCGACTTTCGGAAGGGTTAGGGTTAGGGTTAGGGATGAAAGCACATAGGAGAAAGAGATATTCTTGAATAACTTTTTTTGTGAAGGACGGAGAGACTTGCAAGTTGGCTCTACCCCCACTAAATGGGGTAGCGCGCATCGATCGGTACCATCCTTGAGCTTCTCCGACTTTCGTAAGGGTTATGGTTAGGGTTAGGGATGAAAGCACATAGGAGAAAGAGATATTCTTGAATAACTTTTTTTGTGAAGGTCGGAGAGACTTGGTAAGTTGTTGCATCTGGACTAATTTGGGTCCTGCGGATCGATTGGTACCATCCCCGAGCTTGTACGACCTTCGGAAGAGGTCGACCGACGAAATTCCCCCAAATCTGAGGAGATATTCTTTAATAACTTTTTTTGTGAAGGTCGGAGAGACTTGCAAGTAGGCTCTACCCCCACTAAATGGCGTAGCGCGCATCGATCGGTACCATCCTTGAGCTTCTCCGACTTTCGGAAGGGTTAGGGTTAGGGTTAGGGATGAAAGCACATAGGAGAAAGAGATATTCTTGAATAACTTTTTTTGTGAAGGTCGGAGAGACTTGCAAGTAGGCTCTACCCCCACTAAATGGGGTAGCGCGCATCGATCGGTACCATCCTTGAGCTTCTCCGACTTTTGGAAGGGTTAGGGTTAGGGTTAGGGATGAAAGCACATAGGAGAAAGAGATATTCTTGAATAACTTTTTTTGTGAAGGTCGGAGAGACTTGCAAGTAGGCTCTACCCCCACTAAATGGGGTAGCGCGCATCGATCGGTACCATTCTTGAGCTTCTCCAACTTTCGGAAGGGTTAGGGTTAGGGTTAGGGATGAAAGCACATAGGAGAAAGAGATATTCTTGAATAACATTTTTTGTGAAGGTCGGAGAGACTTGCAAGTAGGCTCTACCCCCACTAAATGGGGGAGCGCATCGATCGGTACCATCCTTGAGCTTCTCCGACTTTCGGAAGGGTTAGGGTTAGGGTTAGGGATGAAAGCACATAGGAGAAAGAGATATTCTTGAATAACTTTTTTTGTGAAGGTCGGAGAGACTTGCAAGTAGGCTCTACCCCCACTAAATGGGGTAGCGCGCATCGATCGGTACCATCCTTGAGCTTCTCCGACTTTCGGAAGGGTTAGGGTTAGGGTTAGGGATGAAAGCACATAGGAGAAAGAGATATTCTTGAATAACTTTTTTTGTGAAGGTCGGAGAGACTTGGAAAGTGGTTGCATCTGGACTAATTTGGGTCCTGCGGATCGATTGGTACCATCCCCGAGCTTGTACGACCTTCGGAAGAGGTCGACCGACGAAATTCCCCCAAATCTGAGGAGATATTCTTGAATAACTTTTTTTGTGAAGGTCGGAGAGACTTGCAAGTAGGCTCTACCCCCACTAAATGGGGTTGCGCGCATCTATCGGTACCATCCTTGAGCTTCTCCGACTTTCGGAAGGGTTAGGGTTAGGGTTAGGGATGAAAGCACATAGGAGAAAGAGATATTCTTGAATAACTTTTTTTGTGAAGGTCGGAGAGACTTGCAAGTAGGCTCTACCCCCACTAAATGGGGTAGCGCGCATCGATCGGTACCATCCTTGAGCTTCTCCGACTTTCGGAAGGGTTAGGGTTAGGGTTAGGGATGAAAGCACATAGGAGAAAGAGATATTCTTGAATAACTTTTTTTGTGAAGGTCGGAGAGACTTGCAAGTAGGCTCTACCCCCACTAAATGGGGTAGCGCGCATCGATCGGTACCATCCTTGAGCTTCTCCGACTTTCGGAAGGGTTAGGGTTAGGGTTAGGGATGAAAGCACATAGGAGAAAGAGATATTCTTGAATAACTTTTTTTGTGAAGGTCGGAGAGACTTGGAAAGTGGTTGCATCTGGACTAATTTGGGTCCTGCGGATCGATTGGTACCATCCCCGAGCTTGTACGACCTTCGGAAGAGGTCGACCGACGAAATTCCCCCAAATCTGAGGAGATATTCTTGAATAACTTTTTTTGTGAAGGTCGGAGAGACTTGCAAGTAGGCTCTACCCCCACTAAATGGGGTTGCGCGCATCGATCGGTACCATCCTTGAGCTTCTCCGACTTTCGGAAGGGTTAGGGTTAGGGTTAGGGATGAAAGCACATAGGAGAAAGAGATATTCTTGAATAACTTTTTTTGTGAAGGTCGGAGAGACTTGCAAGTAGGCTCTACCCCCACTAAATGGGGTAGCGCGCATCGATCGGTACCATCCTTGAGCTTCTCCGACTTTCGGAAGGGTTAGGGTTAGGGTTAGGGATGAAAGCACATAGGAGAAAGAGATATTCTTGAATAACTTTTTTTGTGAAGGTCGGAGAGACTTGGAAAGTGGTTGCATCTGGACTAATTTGGGTCCTGCGGATCGATTGGTACCATCCCCGAGCTTGTACGACCTTCGGAAGAGGTCGACCGACGAAATTCCCCCAAATCTGAGGAGATATTCTTGAATAACTTTTTTTGTGAAGGTCGGAGAGACTTGCAAGTAGGCTCTACCCCCACTAAATGGGGTTGCGCGCATCGATCGGTACCATCCTTGAGCTTCTCCGACTTTCGGAAGGGTTAGGGTTAGGGTTAGGGATGAAAGCACATAGGAGAAAGAGATATTCTTGAATAACTTTTTTTGTGAAGGTCGGAGAGACTTGCAAGTAGGCTCTACCCCCACTAAATGGGGTAGCGCGCATCGATCGGTACCATCCTTGAGCTTCTCCGACTTTCGGAAGGGTTAGGGTTAGGGTTAGGGATGAAAGCACATAGGAGAAAGAGATATTCTTGAATAACTTTTTTTGTGAAGGTCGGAGAGACTTGCAAGTAGGCTCTACCCCCACTAAATGGGGTAGCGCGCATCGATCGGTACCATCCTTGAGCTTCTCCGACTTTCGGAAGGGTTAGGGTTAGGGTTAGGGATGAAAGCACATAGGAGAAAGAGATATTCTTGAATAACTTTTTTTGTGAAGGTCGGAGAGACTTGTAAAGTGGTTGCATCTGGACTAATTTGGGTCCTGCGGATCGATTGGTACCATCCCCGAGCTTGTACGACCTTCGGAAGAGGTCGACCGACGAAATTCCCCCAAATCTGAGGAGATATTCTTGAATAACTTTTTTTGTGAAGGTCGGAGAGACTTGCAAGTAGGCTCTACCCCCACTAAATGGGGTAGCGCGCATCGATCGGTACCATCCTTGAGCTTCTCCGACTTTCGGAAGGGTTAGGGTTAGGGTTAGGGATGAAAGCACATAGGAGAAAGAGATATTCTTGAATAACTTTTTTTGTGAAGGTCGGAGAGACTTGCAAGTAGGCTCTACCCCCACTAAATGGGGTAGCGCGCATCGATCGGTACCATCCTTGAGCTTCTCCGACTTTCGGAAGGGTTAGGGTTAGGGTTAGGGATGAAAGCACATAGGAGAAAGAGATATTCTTGAATAACTTTTTTTGTGAAGGTCGGAGAGACTTGCAAGTAGGCTCTACTCCCACTAAATAGGGTAGCGCGCATCGATCGGTACCATCCTTGAGCTTCTCCGACTTTTGGAAGGGTTAGGGTTAGGGTTAGGGATGAAAGCACATAGGAGAAAGAGATATTCTTGAATAACTTTTTTTGTGAAGGTCGGAGAGACTTGCAAGTAGGCTCTACCCCCACTAAATGGGGTAGCGCGCATCGATCGGTACCATCCTTGAGCTTCTCCGACTTTCGGAAGGGTTAGGGTTAGGGTTAGGGATGAAAGCACATAGGAGAAAGAGATATTCTTGAATAACTTTTTTTGTGAAGGTCGGAGAGACTTGCAAGTAGGCTCTACCCCCACTAAATGGGGTAGCGCGCATCGATCGGTACCATCCTTGAGCTTCTCCGACTTTCGGAAGGGTTAGGGTTAGGGTTAGGGATGAAAGCACATAGGAGAAAGAGATATTCTTGAATAACTTTTTTTGTGAAGGTCGGAGAGACTTGCAAGTAGGCTCTACCCCCACTAAATGGGGTAGCGCGCATCGATCGGTACCATCCTTGAGCTTCTCCGACTTTCGGAAGGGTTAGGGTTAGGGTTAGGGATGAAAGCACATAGGAGAAAGAGATATTCTTGAATAACTTTTTTTGTGAAGGTCGGAGAGACTTGGAAAGTGGTTGCATCTGGACTAATTTGGGTCCTGCGGATCGATTGGTACCATCCCCGAGCTTGTACGACCTTCGAAAGAGGTCGACCGACGAAATTCCCCCAAATCTGAGGAGATATTCTTGAATAACTTTTTTTGTGAAGGTCGGAGAGACTTGCAAGTAGGCTCTACCCCCACTAAATGGGGTTGCGCGCATCGATCGGTACCATCCTTGAGCTTCTCCGACTTTCGGAAGGGTTAGGGTTAGGGTTAGGGATGAAAGCACATAGGAGAAAGAGATATTCTTGAATAACTTTTTTTGTGAAGGTCGGAGAGACTTGCAAGTAGGCTCTACCCCCACTAAATGGGGTAGCGCGCATCGATCGGTACCATCCTTGAGCTTCTCCGACTTTCGGAAGGGTTAGGGTTAGGGTTAGGGATGAAAGCACATAGGAGAAAGAGATATTCTTGAATAACTTTTTTTGTGAAGGTCGGAGAGACTTGCAAGTAGGCTCTACCCCCACTAAATGGGGTAGCGCGCATCGATCGGTACCATCCTTGAGCTTCTCCGACTTTCGGAAGGGTTAGGGTTAGGGTTAGGGATGAAAGCACATAGGAGAAAGAGATATTCTTGAATAACTTTTTTTGTGAAGGTCGGAGAGACTTGGAAAGTGGTTGCATCTGGACTAATTTGGGTCCTGCGGATCGATTGGTACCATCCCCGAGCTTGTACGACCTTCGGAAGAGGTCGACCGACGAAATTCCCCCAAATCTGAGGAGATATTCTTGAATAACTTTTTTTGTGAAGGTCGGAGAGACTTGCAAGTAGGCTCTACCCCCACTAAATGGGGTTGCGCGCATCGATCGGTACCATCCTTGAGCTTCTCCGACTTTCGGAAGGGTTAGGGTTAGGGTTAGGGATGAAAGCACATAGGAGAAAGAGATATTCTTGAATAACTTTTTTTGTGAAGGTCGGAGAGACTTGCAAGTAGGCTCTACCCCCACTAAATGGGGTAGCGCGCATCGATCGGTACCATTCTTGAGCTTCTCCGACTTTCGGAAGGGTTAGGGTTAGGGTTAGGGATGAAAGCACATAGGAGAAAGAGATATTCTTGAATAACTTTTTTTGTGAAGGTCGGAGAGACTTGCAAGTAGGCTCTACCCCCACTAAATGGGGTAGCGCGCATCGATCGGTACCATCCTTGAGCTTCTCCGACTTTCGGAAGGGTTAGGGTTAGGGTTAGGGATGAAAGCACATAGGAGAAAGAGATATTCTTGAATAACTTTTTTTGTGAAGGTCGGAGAGACTTGGAAAGTGGTTGCATCTGGACTAATTTGGGTCCTGCGGATCGATTGGTACCATCCCCGAGCTTGTACGCCCTTCGGAAGAGGTCGACCGACGAAATTCCCCCAAATCTGAGGAGATATTCTTGAATAACTTTTTTTGTGAAGGTCGGAGAGACTTGCAAGTAGGCTCTACCCCCACTAAATGGGGTTGCGCGCATCGATCGGTACCATCCTTGAGCTTCTCCGACTTTCGGAAGGGTTAGGGTTAGGGTTAGGGATGAAAGCACATAGGAGAAAGAGATATTCTTGAATAACCTTTTTTGTGAAGGTCGGAGAGACTTGCAAGTAGGCTCTACCCCCACTAAATGGGGTAGCGCGCATCGATCGGTACCATCCTTGAGCTTCTCCGACTTTCGGAAGGGTTAGGGTTAGGGTTAGGGATGAAAGCACATAGGAGAAAGAGATATTCTTGAATAACTTTTTTTGTGAAGGTCGGAGAGACTTGGAAAGTGGTTGCATCTGGACTAATTTGGGTCCTGCGGATCGATTGGTACCATCCCCGAGCTTGTACGACCTTCGGAAGAGGTCGACCGACGAAATTCCCCCAAATCTGAGGAGATATTCTTGAATAACTTTTTTTGTGAAGGTCGGAGAGACTTGCAAGTAGGCTCTACCCCCACTAAATGGGGTTGCGCGCATCGATCGGTACCATCCTTGAGTTTCTCCGACTTTCGGAAGGGTTAGGGTTAGGGATGAAAGCACATAGGAGAAAGAGATATTCTTGAATAACTTTTTTTGTGAAGGTCGGAGAGACTTGCAAGTAGGCTCTACCCCCACTAAATGGGGTAGCGCGCATCGATCGGTACCATCCTTGAGCTTCTCCGACTTTCGGAAGGGTTAGGGTTAGGGTTAGGGATGAAAGCACATAGGAGAAAGAGATATTCTTGAATAACTTTTTTTGTGAAGGTCGGAGAGACTTGCAAGTAGGCTCTACCCCCACTAAATGGGGTAGCACGCATCGATCGGTACCATCCTTGAGCTTCTCCGACTTTCGGAAGGGTTAGGGTTAGGGTTAGGGATGAAAGCACATAGGAGAAAGAGATATTCTTGAATAACTTTTTTTGTGAAGGTCGGAGAGACTTGCAAGTAGGCTCTACCCCCACTAAATGGGGTAGCGCGCATCGATCGGTACCATCCTTGAGCTTCTCCGACTTTCGGAAGGGTTAGGGTTAGGGTTAGGGATGAAAGCACATAGGAGAAAGAGATATTCTTGAATAACTTTTTTTGTGAAGGTCGGAGAGACTTGGAAAGTGGTTGCATCTGGACTAATTTGGGTCCTGCGGATCGATTGGTACCATCCCCGAGCTTGTACGACCTTCGGAAGAGGTCGACCGACGAAATTCCCCCAAATCTGAGGAGATATTCTTGAATAACTTTTTTTGTGAAGGTCGGAGAGACTTGCAAGTAGGCTCTACCCCCACTAAATGGGGTTGCGCGCATCGATCGGTACCATCCTTGAGCTTCTCCGACTTTCGGAAGGGTTAGGGTTAGGGTTAGGGATGAAAGCACATAGGAGAAAGAGATATTCTTGAATAACTTTTTTTGTGAAGGTCGGAGAGACTTGCAAGTAGGCTCTACCCCCACTAAATGGGGTAGCGCGCATCGATCGGTACCATCCTTGAGCTTCTCCGACTTTCGGAAGGGTTAGGGTTAGGGTTAGGGATGAAAGCACATAGGAGAAAGAGATATTCTTGAATAACTTTTTTTGTGAAGGTCGGAGAGACTTGCAAGTAGGCTCTACCCCCACTAAATGGGGTAGCGCGCATCGATCGGTACCATCCTTGAGCTTCTCCGACTTTCGGAAGGGTTAGGGTTAGGGTTAGGGATGAAAGCACATAGGAGAAAGAGATATTCTTGAATAACTTTTTTTGTGAAGGTCGGAGAGACTTGGAAAGTGGTTGCATCTGGACTAATTTGGGTCCTGCGGATCGATTGGTACCATCCCCGAGCTTGTACGACCTTCGGAAGAGGTCGACCGACGAAATTCCCCCAAATCTGAGGAGATATTCTTGAATAACTTTTTTTGTGAAGGTCGGAGAGACTTGCAAGTAGGCTCTACCCCCACTAAATGGGGTTGCGCGCATCGATCGGTACCATCCTTGAGCTTCTCCGACTTTCGGAAGGGTTAGGGTTAGGGTTAGGGATGAAAGCACATAGGAGAAAGAGATATTCTTGAATAACCTTTTTTGTGAAGGTCGGAAAGACTTGCAAGTAGGCTCTACCCCCACTAAATGGGGTAGCGCGCATCGATCGGTACCATCCTTGAGCTTCTCCGACTTTCGGAAGGGTTAGGGTTAGGGTTAGGGATGAAAGCACATAGGAGAAAGAGATATTCTTGAATAACTTTTTTTGTGAAGGTCGGAGAGACTTGGAAAGTGGTTGCATATGGACTAATTTGGGTCCTGCGGATCGATTGGTACCATCCCCGAGCTTGTACGACCTTCGGAAGAGGTCGACCGACGAAATTCCCCCAAATCTGAGGAGATATTCTTGAATAACTTTTTTTGTGAAGGTCGGAGAGACTTGCAAGTAGGCTCTACCCCCACTAAATGGGGTAGCGCGCATCGATCGGTACCATCCTTGAGCTTCTCCGACTTTCGGAAGGGTTAGGGTTAGGGTTAGGGATGAAAGCACATAGGAGAAAGAGATATTCTTGAATAACTTTTTTTGTGAAGGTCGGAGAGACTTGCAAGTAGGCTCTAACCCCACTAAATGGGGTAGCGCGCATCGATCGGTACCATCCTTGAGCTTCTCCAACTTTCGGAAGGGTTAGGGTTAGGGTTAGGGATGAAAGCACATAGGAGAAAGAGATATTCTTGAATAACTTTTTTTGTGAAGGTCGGAGAGACTTGCAAGTAGGCTCTACCCCCACTAAATGGGGTAGCGCGCATCGATCGGTACCATCCTTGAGCTTCTCCGACTTTCGGAAGGGTTAGGGTTAGGGTTAGGGATGAAAGCACATAGGAGAAAGAGATATTCTTGAATAACTTTTTTTGTGAAGGTCGGAGAGACTTGGAAAGTGGTTGCATCTGGACTAATTTGGGTCCTGCGGATCGATTGGTACCATCCCCGAGCTTGTAAGACCTTTGGAAGAGGTCGACCGACGAAATTCCCCCAAATCTGAGGAGATATTCTTGAATAACTTTTTTTGTGAAGGTCGGAGAGACTTGGAAAGTGGTTGCATCTGGACTAATTTGGGTCCTGCGGATCGATTGGTACCATCCCCGAGCTTGTACGACCTTCGGAAGAGGTCGACCGACGAAATTCCCCCAAATCTGAGGAGATATTCTTGAATAACTTTTTTTGTGAAGGTCGGAGAGACTTGCAAGTAGGCTCTACCCCCACTAAATGGGGTTGCGCGCATCGATCGGTACCATCCTTGAGCTTCTCCGACTTTCGGAAGGGTTAGGGTTAGGGTTAGGGATGAAAGCACATAGGAGAAAGAGATATTCTTGAATAACTTTTTTTGTGAAGGTCGGAGAGACTTGAAAAGTGGTTGCATCTGGACTAATTTGGGTCCTGCGGATCGATTGGTACCATCCCCGAGCTTGTACGACCTTCGGAAGAGGTCGACCGACGAAATTCCCCCAAATCTGAGGAGATATTCTTGAATAACTTTTTTTGTGAAGGTCGGAGAGACTTGCAAGTAGGCTCTACCCCCACTAAATGGGGTTGCGCGCATCGATCGGTACCATCCTTGAGCTTCTCCGACTTTCGGAAGGGTTAGGGTTAGGGTTAGGGATGAAAGCACATAGGAGAAAGAGATATTCTTGAATAACTTTTTTTGTGAAGGTCGGAGAGACTTGCAAGTAGGCTCTACCCCCACTAAATGGGGTAGCGCGCATCGATCGGTACCATCCTTGAGCTTCTCCGACTTTCGGAAGGGTTAGGGTTAGGGTTAGGGATGAAAGCACATAGGAGAAAGAGATATTCTTGAATAACTTTTTTTGTGAAGGTCGGAGAGACTTGCAAGTAGGCTCTACCCCCACTAAATGGGGTAGCGCGCATCGATCGGTACCATCCTTGAGCTTCTCCGACTTTCGGAAGGGTTAGGGTTAGGGTTAGGGATGAAAGCACATAGGAGAAAGAGATATTCTTGAATAACTTTTTTTGTGAAGGTCGGAGAGACTTGGAAAGTGGTTGCATCTGGACTAATTTGGGTCCTGCGGATCGATTGGTACCATCCCCGAGCTTGTACGACCTTCGGAAGAGGTCGACCGACGAAATTCCCCCAAATCTGAGGAGATATTCTTGAATAACTTTTTTTGTGAAGGTCGGAGAGACTTGCAAGTAGGCTCTACCCCCACTAAATGGGGTAGCGCGCATCGATCGGTACCATCCTTGAGCTTCTCCGACTTTCGGAAGGGTTAGGGTTAGGGTTAGGGATGAAAGCACATAGGAGAAAGAGATATTCTTGAATAACTTTTTTTGTGAAGGTCGGAGAGACTTGCAAGTAGGCTCTACCCCCACTAAATGGGGTAGCGCGCATCGATCGGTACCATCCTTGAGCTTCTCCAACTTTCGGAAGGGTTAGGGTTAGGGATGAAAGCACATAGGAGAAAGAGATATTCTTGAATAACTTTTTTTGTGAAGGTCGGAGAGACTTGGAAAGTGGTTGCATCTGGACTAATTTGGGTCCTGCGGATCGATTGGTACCATCCCCGAGCTTGTAAGACCTTTGGAAGAGGTCGACCGACGAAATTCCCCCAAATCTGAGGAGATATTCTTGAATAACTTTTTTTGTGAAGGTCGGAGAGACTTGCAAGTAGGCTCTACCCCCACTAAATGGGGTAGCGCGCATCGATCGGTACCATCCTTGAGCTTCTCCGACTTTCGGAAGGGTTAGGGTTAGGGTTAGGGATGAAAGCACATAGGAGAAAGAGATATTCTTGAATAACTTTTTTTGTGAAGGTCGGAGAGACTTGCAAGTAGGCTCTACCCCCACTAAATGGGGTAGCGCGCATCGATCGGTACCATCCTTGAGCTTCTCCGACTTTCGGAAGGGTTAGGGTTAGGGTTAGGGATGAAAGCACATAGGAGAAAGAGATATTCTTGAATAACTTTTTTTGTGAAGGTCGGAGAGACTTGCAAGTAGGCTCTACCCCCACTAAATGGGGTAGCGCGCATCGATCGGTACCATCCTTGAGCTTCTCCGACTTTCGGAAGGGTTAGGGTTAGGGTTAGGGATGAAAGCACATAGGAGAAAGAGATATTCTTGAATAACTTTTTTTGTGAAGGTCGGAGAGACTTGGAAAGTGGTTGCATCTGGACTAATTTGGGTCCTGCGGATCGATTGGTACCATCCCCGAGCTTGTACGACCTTCGGAAGAGGTCGACCGACGAAATTCCCCCAAATCTGAGGAGATATTCTTGAATAACTTTTTTTGTGAAGGTCGGAGAGACTTGCAAGTAGGCTCTACCCCCACTAAATGGGGTTGCGCGCATCGATCGGTACCATTCTTGAGCTTCTCCGACTTTCGGAAGGGTTAGGGTTAGGGATGAAAGCACATAGGAGAAAGAGATATTCTTGAATAACTTTTTTTGTGAAGGTCGGAGAGACTTGCAAGTAGGCTCTACCCCCACTAAATGGGGTAGCGCGCATCGATCGGTACCATCCTTGAGCTTCTCCGACTTTCGGAAGGGTTAGGGTTAGGGTTAGGGATGAAAGCACATAGGAGAAAGAGATATTCTTGAATAACTTTTTTTGTGAAGGTCGGAGAGACTTGCAAGTAGGCTCTACCCCCACTAAATGGGGTAGCGCGCATCGATCGGTACCATCCTTGAGCTTCTCCGACTTTCGGAAGGGTTAGGGTTAGGGTTAGGGATGAAAGCACATAGGAGAAAGAGATATTCTTGAATAACTTTTTTTGTGAAGGTCGGAGAGACTTGCAAGTAGGCTCTACCCCCACTAAATGGGGTAGCGCGCATCGATCGGTACCATCCTTGAGCTTCTCCGACTTTCGGAAGGGTTAGGGTTAGGGTTAGGGATGAAAGCACATAGGAGAAAGAGATATTCTTGAATAACTTTTTTTGTGAAGGTCGGAGAGACTTGGAAAGTGGTTGCATCTGGACTAATTTGGGTCCTGCGGATCGATTGGTACCATCCCCGAGCTTGTACGACCTTCGGAAGAGGTCGACCGACGAAATTCCCCCAAATCTGAGGAGATATTCTTGAATAACTTTTTTTGTGAAGGTCGGAGAGACTTGCAAGTAGGCTCTACCCCCACTAAATGGGGTAGCGCGCATCGATCGGTACCATCCTTGAGCTTCTCCGACTTTCGGAAGGGTTAGGGTTAGGGTTAGGGATGAAAGCACATAGGAGAAAGAGATATTCTTGAATAACTTTTTTTGTGAAGGTCGGAGAGACTTGCAAGTAGGCTCTACCCCCACTAAATGGGGTAGCGCGCATCGATCGGTACCATCCTTGAGCTTCTCCAACTTTCGGAAGGGTTAGGGTTAGGGTTAGGGATGAAAGCACATAGGAGAAAGAGATATTCTTGAATAACTTTTTTTGTGAAGGTCGGAGAGACTTGCAAGTAGGCTCTACCCCCACTAAATGGGGTAGCGCGCATCGATCGGTACCATCCTTGAGCTTCTCCGACTTTCGGAAGGGTTAGGGTTAGGGTTAGGGATGAAAGCACATAGGAGAAAGAGATATTCTTGAATAACTTTTTTTGTGAAGGTCGGAGAGACTTGGAAAGTGGTTGCATCTGGACTAATTTGGGTCCTGCGGATCGATTGGTACCATCCCCGAGCTTGTAAGACCTTTGGAAGAGGTCGACCGACGAAATTCCCCCAAATCTGAGGAGATATTCTTGAATAACTTTTTTTGTGAAGGTCGGAGAGACTTGCAAGTAGGCTCTACCCCCACTAAATGGGGTAGCGCGCATCGATCGGTACCATCCTTGAGCTTCTCCGACTTTCGGAAGGGTTAGGGTTAGGGTTAGGGATGAAAGCACATAGGAGAAAGAGATATTCTTGAATAACTTTTTTTGTGAAGGTCGGAGAGACTTGCAAGTAGGCTCTACCCCCACTAAATGGGGTAGCGCGCATCGATCGGTACCATCCTTGAGCTTCTCCGACTTTCGGAAGGGTTAGGGTTAGGGTTAGGGATGAAAGCACATAGGAGAAAGAGATATTCTTGAATAACTTTTTTTGTGAAGGTCGGAGAGACTTGGAAAGTGGTTGCATCTGGACTAATTTGGGTCCTGCGGATCGATTGGTACCATCCCCGAGCTTGTACGACCTTCGGAAGAGGTCGACCGACGATATTCCCCCAAATCTGAGGAGATATTCTTGAATAACTTTTTTTGTGAAGGTCGGAGAGACTTGCAAGTAGGCTCTACCCCCACTAAATGGGGTTGCGTGCATCGATCGGTACCATTCTTGAGCTTCTCCGACTTTCGGAAGGGTTAGGGTTAGGGATGAAAGCACATAGGAGAAAGAGATATTCTTGAATAACTTTTTTTGTGAAGGTCGGAGAGACTTGCAAGTAGGCTCTACCCCCACTAAATGGGGTAGCGCGCATCGATCGGTACCATCCTTGAGCTTCTCCGACTTTCGGAAGGGTTAGGGTTAGGGTTAGGGATGAAAGCACATAGGAGAAAGAGATATTCTTGAATAACTTTTTTTGTGAAGGTCGGAGAGACTTGCAAGTTGGCTCTACCCCCACTAAATGGGGTAGCGCGCATCGATCGGTACCATCCTTGAGCTTCTCCGACTTTCGGAAGGGTTAGGGTTAGGGTTAGGGATGAAAGCACATAGGAGAAAGAGATATTCTTGAATAACTTTTTTTGTGAAGGTCGGAGAGACTTGGTAAGTTGTTGCATCTGGACTAATTTGGGTCCTGCGGATCGATTGGTACCATCCCCGAGCTTGTACGACCTTCGGAAGAGGTCGACCGACGAAATTCCCCCAAATCTGAGGAGATATTCTTTAATAACTTTTTTTGTGAAGGTCGGAGAGACTTGCAAGTAGGCTCTACCCCCACTAAATGGCATAGCGCGCATCGATCGGTACCATCCTTGAGCTTCTCCGACTTTCGGAAGGGTTAGGGTTAGGGTTAGGGATGAAAGCACATAGGAGAAAGAGATATTCTTGAATAACTTTTTTTGTGAAGGTCGGAGAGACTTGCAAGTAGGCTCTACCCCCACTAAATGGGGTAGCGCGCATCGATCGGTACCATCCTTGAGCTTCTCCGACTTTTGGAAGGGTTAGGGTTAGGGTTAGGGATGAAAGCACATAGGAGAAAGAGATATTCTTGAATAACTTTTTTTGTGAAGGTCGGAGAGACTTGCAAGTAGGCTCTACCCCCACTAAATGGGGTAGCGCGCATCGATCGGTACCATTCTTGAGCTTCTCCAACTTTCGGAAGGGTTAGGGTTAGGGTTAGGGATGAAAGCACATAGGAGAAAGAGATATTCTTGAATAACATTTTTTGTGAAGGTCGGAGAGACTTGCAAGTAGGCTCTACCCCCACTAAATGGGGGAGCGCATCGATCGGTACCATCCTTGAGCTTCTCCGACTTTCGGAAGGGTTAGGGTTAGGGTTAGGGATGAAAGCACATAGGAGAAAGAGATATTCTTGAATAACTTTTTTTGTGAAGGTCGGAGAGACTTGCAAGTAGGCTCTACCCCCACTAAATGGGGTAGCGCGCATCGATCGGTACCATCCTTGAGCTTCTCCGACTTTCGGAAGGGTTAGGGTTAGGGTTAGGGATGAAAGCACATAGGAGAAAGAGATATTCTTGAATAACTTTTTTTGTGAAGGTCGGAGAGACTTGGAAAGTGGTTGCATCTGGACTAATTTGGGTCCTGCGGATCGATTGGTACCATCCCCGAGCTTGTACGACCTTCGGAAGAGGTCGACCGACGAAATTCCCCCAAATCTGAGGAGATATTCTTGAATAACTTTTTTTGTGAAGGTCGGAGAGACTTGCAAGTAGGCTCTACCCCCACTAAATGGGGTTGCGCGCATCTATCGGTACCATCCTTGAGCTTCTCCGACTTTCGGAAGGGTTAGGGTTAGGGTTAGGGATGAAAGCACATAGGAGAAAGAGATATTCTTGAATAACTTTTTTTGTGAAGGTCGGAGAGACTTGCAAGTAGGCTCTACCCCCACTAAATGGGGTAGCGCGCATCGATCGGTACCATCCTTGAGCTTCTCCGACTTTCGGAAGGGTTAGGGTTAGGGTTAGGGATGAAAGCACATAGGAGAAAGAGATATTCTTGAATAACTTTTTTTGTGAAGGTCGGAGAGACTTGCAAGTAGGCTCTACCCCCACTAAATGGGGTAGCGCGCATCGATCGGTACCATCCTTGAGCTTCTCCGACTTTCGGAAGGGTTAGGGTTAGGGTTAGGGATGAAAGCACATAGGAGAAAGAGATATTCTTGAATAACTTTTTTTGTGAAGGTCGGAGAGACTTGGAAAGTGGTTGCATCTGGACTAATTTGGGTCCTGCGGATCGATTGGTACCATCCCCGAGCTTGTACGACCTTCGGAAGAGGTCGACCGACGAAATTCCCCCAAATCTGAGGAGATATTCTTGAATAACTTTTTTTGTGAAGGTCGGAGAGACTTGCAAGTAGGCTCTACCCCCACTAAATGGGGTTGCGCGCATCGATCGGTACCATCCTTGAGCTTCTCCGACTTTCGGAAGGGTTAGGGTTAGGGTTAGGGATGAAAGCACATAGGAGAAAGAGATATTCTTGAATAACTTTTTTTGTGAAGGTCGGAGAGACTTGCAAGTAGGCTCTACCCCCACTAAATGGGGTAGCGCGCATCGATCGGTACCATCCTTGAGCTTCTCCGACTTTCGGAAGGGTTAGGGTTAGGGTTAGGGATGAAAGCACATAGGAGAAAGAGATATTCTTGAATAACTTTTTTTGTGAAGGTCGGAGAGACTTGGAAAGTGGTTGCATCTGGACTAATTTGGGTCCTGCGGATCGATTGGTACCATCCTCGAGCTTGTACGACCTTCGGAAGAGGTCGACCGACGAAATTCCCCCAAATCTGAGGAGATATTCTTGAATAACTTTTTTTGTGAAGGTCGGAGAGACTTGCAAGTAGGCTCTACCCCCACTAAATGGGGTTGCGCGCATCGATCGGTACCATCCTTGAGCTTCTCCGACTTTCGGAAGGGTTAGGGTTAGGGTTAGGGATGAAAGCACATAGGAGAAAGAGATATTCTTGAATAACTTTTTTTGTGAAGGTCGGAGAGACTTGCAAGTAGGCTCTACCCCCACTAAATGGGGTAGCGCGCATCGATCGGTACCATCCTTGAGCTTCTCCGACTTTCGGAAGGGTTAGGGTTAGGGTTAGGGATGAAAGCACATAGGAGAAAGAGATATTCTTGAATAACTTTTTTTGTGAAGGTCGGAGAGACTTGCAAGTAGGCTCTACCCCCACTAAATGGGGTAGCGCGCATCGATCGGTACCATCCTTGAGCTTCTCCGACTTTCGGAAGGGTTAGGGTTAGGGTTAGGGATGAAAGCACATAGGAGAAAGAGATATTCTTGAATAACTTTTTTTGTGAAGGTCGGAGAGACTTGTAAAGTGGTTGCATCTGGACTAATTTGGGTCCTGCGGATCGATTGGTACCATCCCCGAGCTTGTACGACCTTCGGAAGAGGTCGACCGACGAAATTCCCCCAAATCTGAGGAGATATTCTTGAATAACTTTTTTTGTGAAGGTCGGAGAGACTTGCAAGTAGGCTCTACCCCCACTAAATGGGGTAGCGCGCATCGATCGGTACCATCCTTGAGCTTCTCCGACTTTCGGAAGGGTTAGGGTTAGGGTTAGGGATGAAAGCACATAGGAGAAAGAGATATTCTTGAATAACTTTTTTTGTGAAGGTCGGAGAGACTTGCAAGTAGGCTCTACCCCCACTAAATGGGGTAGCGCGCATCGATCGGTACCATCCTTGAGCTTCTCCGACTTTCGGAAGGGTTAGGGTTAGGGTTAGGGATGAAAGCACATAGGAGAAAGAGATATTCTTGAATAACTTTTTTTGTGAAGGTCGGAGAGACTTGCAAGTAGGCTCTACTCCCACTAAATAGGGTAGCGCGCATCGATCGGTACCATCCTTGAGCTTCTCCGACTTTTGGAAGGGTTAGGGTTAGGGTTAGGGATGAAAGCACATAGGAGAAAGAGATATTCTTGAATAACTTTTTTTGTGAAGGTCGGAGAGACTTGCAAGTAGGCTCTACCCCCACTAAATGGGGTAGCGCGCATCGATCGGTACCATCCTTGAGCTTCTCCGACTTTCGGAAGGGTTAGGGTTAGGGTTAGGGATGAAAGCACATAGGAGAAAGAGATATTCTTGAATAACTTTTTTTGTGAAGGTCGGAGAGACTTGCAAGTAGGCTCTACCCCCACTAAATGGGGTAGCGCGCATCGATCGGTACCATCCTTGAGCTTCTCCGACTTTCGGAAGGGTTAGGGTTAGGGTTAGGGATGAAAGCACATAGGAGAAAGAGATATTCTTGAATAACTTTTTTTGTGAAGGTCGGAGAGACTTGCAAGTAGGCTCTACCCCCACTAAATGGGGTAGCGCGCATCGATCGGTACCATCCTTGAGCTTCTCCGACTTTCGGAAGGGTTAGGGTTAGGGTTAGGGATGAAAGCACATAGGAGAAAGAGATATTCTTGAATAACTTTTTTTGTGAAGGTCGGAGAGACTTGGAAAGTGGTTGCATCTGGACTAATTTGGGTCCTGCGGATCGATTGGTACCATCCCCGAGCTTGTACGACCTTCGAAAGAGGTCGACCGACGAAATTCCCCCAAATCTGAGGAGATATTCTTGAATAACTTTTTTTGTGAAGGTCGGAGAGACTTGCAAGTAGGCTCTACCCCCACTAAATGGGGTTGCGCGCATCGATCGGTACCATCCTTGAGCTTCTCCGACTTTCGGAAGGGTTAGGGTTAGGGTTAGGGATGAAAGCACATAGGAGAAAGAGATATTCTTGAATAACTTTTTTTGTGAAGGTCGGAGAGACTTGCAAGTAGGCTCTACCCCCACTAAATGGGGTAGCGCGCATCGATCGGTACCATCCTTGAGCTTCTCCGACTTTCGGAAGGGTTAGGGTTAGGGTTAGGGATGAAAGCACATAGGAGAAAGAGATATTCTTGAATAACTTTTTTTGTGAAGGTCGGAGAGACTTGCAAGTAGGCTCTACCCCCACTAAATGGGGTAGCGCGCATCGATCGGTACCATCCTTGAGCTTCTCCGACTTTCGGAAGGGTTAGGGTTAGGGTTAGGGATGAAAGCACATAGGAGAAAGAGATATTCTTGAATAACTTTTTTTGTGAAGGTCGGAGAGACTTGGAAAGTGGTTGCATCTGGACTAATTTGGGTCCTGCGGATCGATTGGTACCATCCCCGAGCTTGTACGACCTTCGGAAGAGGTCGACCGACGAAATTCCCCCAAATCTGAGGAGATATTCTTGAATAACTTTTTTTGTGAAGGTCGGAGAGACTTGCAAGTAGGCTCTACCCCCACTAAATGGGGTTGCGCGCATCGATCGGTACCATCCTTGAGCTTCTCCGACTTTCGGAAGGGTTAGGGTTAGGGTTAGGGATGAAAGCACATAGGAGAAAGAGATATTCTTGAATAACTTTTTTTGTGAAGGTCGGAGAGACTTGCAAGTAGGCTCTACCCCCACTAAATGGGGTAGCGCGCATCGATCGGTACCATCCTTGAGCTTCTCCGACTTTCGGAAGGGTTAGGGTTAGGGTTAGGGATGAAAGCACATAGGAGAAAGAGATATTCTTGAATAACTTTTTTTGTGAAGGTCGGAGAGACTTGCAAGTAGGCTCTACCCCCACTAAATGGGGTAGCGCGCATCGATCGGTACCATCCTTGAGCTTCTCCGACTTTCGGAAGGGTTAGGGTTAGGGTTAGGGATGAAAGCACATAGGAGAAAGAGATATTCTTGAATAACTTTTTTTGTGAAGGTCGGAGAGACTTGGAAAGTGGTTGCATCTGGACTAATTTGGGTCCTGCGGATCGATTGGTACCATCCCCGAGCTTGTACGCCCTTCGGAAGAGGTCGACCGACGAAATTCCCCCAAATCTGAGGAGATATTCTTGAATAACTTTTTTTGTGAAGGTCGGAGAGACTTGCAAGTAGGCTCTACCCCCACTAAATGGGGTTGCGCGCATCGATCGGTACCATCCTTGAGCTTCTCCGACTTTCGGAAGGGTTAGGGTTAGGGTTAGGGATGAAAGCACATAGGAGAAAGAGATATTCTTGAATAACCTTTTTTGTGAAGGTCGGAGAGACTTGCAAGTAGGCTCTACCCCCACTAAATGGGGTAGCGCGCATCGATCGGTACCATCCTTGAGCTTCTCCGACTTTCGGAAGGGTTAGGGTTAGGGTTAGGGATGAAAGCACATAGGAGAAAGAGATATTCTTGAATAACTTTTTTTGTGAAGGTCGGAGAGACTTGGAAAGTGGTTGCATCTGGACTAATTTGGGTCCTGCGGATCGATTGGTACCATCCCCGAGCTTGTACGACCTTCGGAAGAGGTCGACCGACGAAATTCCCCCAAATCTGAGGAGATATTCTTGAATAACTTTTTTTGTGAAGGTCGGAGAGACTTGCAAGTAGGCTCTACCCCCACTAAATGGGGTTGCGCGCATCGATCGGTACCATCCTTGAGCTTCTCCGACTTTCGGAAGGGTTAGGGTTAGGGATGAAAGCACATAGGAGAAAGAGATATTCTTGAATAACTTTTTTTGTGAAGGTCGGAGAGACTTGCAAGTAGGCTCTACCCCCACTAAATGGGGTAGCGCGCATCGATCGGTACCATCCTTGAGCTTCTCCGACTTTCGGAAGGGTTAGGGTTAGGGTTAGGGATGAAAGCACATAGGAGAAAGAGATATTCTTGAATAACTTTTTTTGTGAAGGTCGGAGAGACTTGCAAGTAGGCTCTACCCCCACTAAATGGGGTAGCACGCATCGATCGGTACCATCCTTGAGCTTCTCCGACTTTCGGAAGGGTTAGGGTTAGGGTTAGGGATGAAAGCACATAGGAGAAAGAGATATTCTTGAATAACTTTTTTTGTGAAGGTCGGAGAGACTTGCAAGTAGGCTCTACCCCCACTAAATGGGGTAGCGCGCATCGATCGGTACCATCCTTGAGCTTCTCCGACTTTCGGAAGGGTTAGGGTTAGGGTTAGGGATGAAAGCACATAGGAGAAAGAGATATTCTTGAATAACTTTTTTTGTGAAGGTCGGAGAGACTTGGAAAGTGGTTGCATCTGGACTAATTTGGGTCCTGCGGATCGATTGGTACCATCCCCGAGCTTGTACGACCTTCGGAAGAGGTCGACCGACGAAATTCCCCCAAATCTGAGGAGATATTCTTGAATAACTTTTTTTGTGAAGGTCGGAGAGACTTGCAAGTAGGCTCTACCCCCACTAAATGGGGTTGCGCGCATCGATCGGTACCATCCTTGAGCTTCTCCGACTTTCGGAAGGGTTAGGGTTAGGGTTAGGGATGAAAGCACATAGGAGAAAGAGATATTCTTGAATAACTTTTTTTGTGAAGGTCGGAGAGACTTGCAAGTAGGCTCTACCCCCACTAAATGGGGTAGCGCGCATCGATCGGTACCATCCTTGAGCTTCTCCGACTTTCGGAAGGGTTAGGGTTAGGGTTAGGGATGAAAGCACATAGGAGAAAGAGATATTCTTGAATAACTTTTTTTGTGAAGGTCGGAGAGACTTGCAAGTAGGCTCTACCCCCACTAAATGGGGTAGCGCGCATCGATCGGTACCATCCTTGAGCTTCTCCGACTTTCGGAAGGGTTAGGGTTAGGGTTAGGGATGAAAGCACATAGGAGAAAGAGATATTCTTGAATAACTTTTTTTGTGAAGGTCGGAGAGACTTGGAAAGTGGTTGCATCTGGACTAATTTGGGTCCTGCGGATCGATTGGTACCATCCCCGAGCTTGTACGACCTTCGGAAGAGGTCGACCGACGAAATTCCCCCAAATCTGAGGAGATATTCTTGAATAACTTTTTTTGTGAAGGTCGGAGAGACTTGCAAGTAGGCTCTACCCCCACTAAATGGGGTTGCGCGCATCGATCGGTACCATCCTTGAGCTTCTCCGACTTTCGGAAGGGTTAGGGTTAGGGTTAGGGATGAAAGCACATAGGAGAAAGAGATATTCTTGAATAACCTTTTTTGTGAAGGTCGGAAAGACTTGCAAGTAGGCTCTACCCCCACTAAATGGGGTAGCGCGCATCGATCGGTACCATCCTTGAGCTTCTCCGACTTTCGGAAGGGTTAGGGTTAGGGTTAGGGATGAAAGCACATAGGAGAAAGAGATATTCTTGAATAACTTTTTTTGTGAAGGTCGGAGAGACTTGGAAAGTGGTTGCATATGGACTAATTTGGGTCCTGCGGATCGATTGGTACCATCCCCGAGCTTGTACGACCTTCGGAAGAGGTCGACCGACGAAATTCCCCCAAATCTGAGGAGATATTCTTGAATAACTTTTTTTGTGAAGGTCGGAGAGACTTGCAAGTAGGCTCTACCCCCACTAAATGGGGTTGCGCGCATCGATCGGTACCATCCTTGAGCTTCTCCGACTTTCGGAAGGGTTAGGGTTAGGGATGAAAGCACATAGGAGAAAGAGATATTCTTGAATAACTTTTTTTGTGAAGGTCGGAGAGACTTGCAAGTAGGCTCTACCCCCACTAAATGGGGTAGCGCGCATCGATCGGTACCATCCTTGAGCTTCTCCGACTTTCGGAAGGGTTAGGGTTAGGGTTAGGGATGAAAGCACATAGGAGAAAGAGATATTCTTGAATAACTTTTTTTGTGAAGGTCGGAGAGACTTGCAAGTAGGCTCTACCCCCACTAAATGGGGTAGCACGCATCGATCGGTACTATCCTTGAGCTTCTCCGACTTTCGGAAGGGTTAGGGTTAGGGTTAGGGATGAAAGCACATAGGAGAAAGAGATATTCTTGAATAACTTTTTTTGTGAAGGTCGGAGAGACTTGCAAGTAGGCTCTACCCCCACTAAATGGGGTAGCGCGCATCGATCGGTACCATCCTTGAGCTTCTCCGACTTTCGGAAGGGTTAGGGTTAGGGTTAGGGATGAAAGCACATAGGAGAAAGAGATATTCTTGAATAACTTTTTTTGTGAAGGTCGGAGAGACTTGGAAAGTGGTTGCATCTGGACTAATTTGGGTCCTGCGGATCGATTGGTACCATCCCCGAGCTTGTACGACCTTCGGAAGAGGTCGACCGACGAAATTCCCCCAAATCTGAGGAGATATTCTTGAATAACTTTTTTTGTGAAGGTCGGAGAGACTTGCAAGTAGGCTCTACCCCCACTAAATGGGGTTGCGCGCATCGATCGGTACCATCCTTGAGCTTCTCCGACTTTCGGAAGGGTTAGGGTTAGGGTTAGGGATGAAAGCACATAGGAGAAAGAGATATTCTTGAATAACTTTTTTTGTGAAGGTCGGAGAGACTTGCAAGTAGGCTCTACCCCCACTAAATGGGGTAGCGCGCATCGATCGGTACCATCCTTGAGCTTCTCCGACTTTCGGAAGGGTTAGGGTTAGGGTTAGGGATGAAAGCACATAGGAGAAAGAGATATTCTTGAATAACTTTTTTTGTGAAGGTCGGAGAGACTTGGAAAGTGGTTGCATCTGGACTAATTTGGGTCCTGCGGATCGATTGGTACCATCCCCGAGCTTGTACGACCTTCGGAAGAGGTCGACCGACGAAATTCCCCCAAATCTGAGGAGATATTCTTGAATAACTTTTTTTGTGAAGGTCGGAGAGACTTGCAAGTAGGCTCTACCCCCACTAAATGGGGTTGCGCGCATCGATCGGTACCATCCTTGAGCTTCTCCGACTTTCGGAAGGGTTAGGGTTAGGGTTAGGGATGAAAGCACATAGGAGAAAGAGATATTCTTGAATAACTTTTTTTGTGAAGGTCGGAGAGACTTGCAAGTAGGCTCTACCCCCACTAAATGGGGTAGCGCGCATCGATCGGTACCATCCTTGAGCTTCTCCGACTTTCGGAAGGGTTAGGGTTAGGGTTAGGGATGAAAGCACATAGGAGAAAGAGATATTCTTGAATAACTTTTTTTGTGAAGGTCGGAGAGACTTGCAAGTAGGCTCTACCCCCACTAAATGGGGTAGCGCGCATCGATCGGTACCATCCTTGAGCTTCTCCGACTTTCGGAAGGGTTAGGGTTAGGGTTAGGGATGAAAGCACATAGGAGAAAGAGATATTCTTGAATAACTTTTTTTGTGAAGGTCGGAGAGACTTGTAAAGTGGTTGCATCTGGACTAATTTGGGTCCTGCGGATCGATTGGTACCATCCCCGAGCTTGTACGACCTTCGGAAGAGGTCGACCGACGAAATTCCCCCAAATCTGAGGAGATATTCTTGAATAACTTTTTTTGTGAAGGTCGGAGAGACTTGCAAGTAGGCTCTACCCCCACTAAATGGGGTAGCGCGCATCGATCGGTACCATCCTTGAGCTTCTCCGACTTTCGGAAGGGTTAGGGTTAGGGTTAGGGATGAAAGCACATAGGAGAAAGAGATATTCTTGAATAACTTTTTTTGTGAAGGTCGGAGAGACTTGCAAGTAGGCTCTACCCCCACTAAATGGGGTAGCGCGCATCGATCGGTACCATCCTTGAGCTTCTCCGACTTTCGGAAGGGTTAGGGTTAGGGTTAGGGATGAAAGCACATAGGAGAAAGAGATATTCTTGAATAACTTTTTTTGTGAAGGTCGGAGAGACTTGCAAGTAGGCTCTACCCCCACTAAATAGGGTAGCGCGCATCGATCGGTACCATCCTTGAGCTTCTCCGACTTTTGGAAGGGTTAGGGTTAGGGTTAGGGATGAAAGCACATAGGAGAAAGAGATATTCTTGAATAACTTTTTTTGTGAAGGTCGGAGAGACTTGCAAGTAGGCTCTACCCCCACTAAATGGGGTAGCGCGCATCGATCGGTACCATCCTTGAGCTTCTCCGACTTTCGGAAGGGTTAGGGTTAGGGTTAGGGATGAAAGCACATAGGAGAAAGAGATATTCTTGAATAACTTTTTTTGTGAAGGTCGGAGAGACTTGCAAGTAGGCTCTACCCCCACTAAATGGGGTAGCGCGCATCGATCGGTACCATCCTTGAGCTTCTCCGACTTTCGGAAGGGTTAGGGTTAGGGTTAGGGATGAAAGCACATAGGAGAAAGAGATATTCTTGAATAACTTTTTTTGTGAAGGTCGGAGAGACTTGGAAAGTGGTTGCATCTGGACTAATTTGGGTCCTGCGGATCGATTGGTACCATCCCCGAGCTTGTACGACCTTCGGAAGAGGTCGACCGACGAAATTCCCCCAAATCTGAGGAGATATTCTTGAATAACTTTTTTTGTGAAGGTCGGAGAGACTTGCAAGTAGGCTCTACCCCCACTAAATGGGGTAACGCGCATCGATCGGTACCATCCTTGAGCTTCTCCGACTTTCGGAAGGGTTAGGGTTAGGGTTAGGGATGAAAGCACATAGGAGAAAGAGATATTCTTGAATAACTTTTTTTGTGAAGGTCGGAGAGACTTGCAAGTAGGCTCTACCCCCACTAAATGGGGTAGCGCGCATCGATCGGTACCATCCTTGAGCTTCTCCGACTTTCGGAAGGGTTAGGGTTAGGGTTAGGGATGAAAGCACATAGGAGAAAGAGATATTCTTGAATAACTTTTTTTGTGAAGGTCGGAGAGACTTGCAAGTAGGCTCTACCCCCACTAAATGGGGTAGCGCGCATCGATCGGTACCATCCTTGAGCTTCTCCGACTTTCGGAAGGGTTAGGGTTAGGGTTAGGGATGAAAGCACATAGGAGAAAGAGATATTCTTGAATAACTTTTTTTGTGAAGGTCGGAGAGACTTGTAAAGTGGTTGCATCTGGACTAATTTGGGTCCTGCGGATCGATTGGTACCATCCCCGAGCTTGTACGACCTTCGGAAGAGGTCGACCGACGAAATTCCCCCAAATCTGAGGAGATATTCTTGAATAACTTTTTTTGTGAAGGTCGGAGAGACTTGCAAGTAGGCTCTACCCCCACTAAATGGGGTAGCGCGCATCGATCGGTACCATCCTTGAGCTTCTCCGACTTTCGGAAGGGTTAGGGTTAGGGTTAGGGATGAAAGCACATAGGAGAAAGAGATATTCTTGAATAACTTTTTTTGTGAAGGTCGGAGAGACTTGCAAGTAGGCTCTACCCCCACTAAATGGGGTAGCGCGCATCGATCGGTACCATCCTTGAGCTTCTCCGACTTTCGGAAGGGTTAGGGTTAGGGTTAGGGATGAAAGCACATAGGAGAAAGAGATATTCTTGAATAACTTTTTTTGTGAAGGTCGGAGAGACTTGCAAGTAGGCTCTACCCCCACTAAATAGGGTAGCGCGCATCGATCGGTACCATCCTTGAGCTTCTCCGACTTTTGGAAGGGTTAGGGTTAGGGTTAGGGATGAAAGCACATAGGAGAAAGAGATATTCTTGAATAACTTTTTTTGTGAAGGTCGGAGAGACTTGCAAGTAGGCTCTACCCCCACTAAATGGGGTAGCGCGCATCGATCGGTACCATCCTTGAGCTTCTCCGACTTTCGGAAGGGTTAGGGTTAGGGTTAGGGATGAAAGCACATAGGAGAAAGAGATATTCTTGAATAACTTTTTTTGTGAAGGTCGGAGAGACTTGCAAGTAGGCTCTACCCCCACTAAATGGGGTAGCGCGCATCGATCGGTACCATCCTTGAGCTTCTCCGACTTTCGGAAGGGTTAGGGTTAGGGTTAGGGATGAAAGCACATAGGAGAAAGAGATATTCTTGAATAACTTTTTTTGTGAAGGTCGGAGAGACTTGCAAGTAGGCTCTACCCCCACTAAATGGGGTAGCGCGCATCGATCGGTACCATCCTTGAGCTTCTCCGACTTTCGGAAGGGTTAGGGTTAGGGTTAGGGATGAAAGCACATAGGAGAAAGAGATATTCTTGAATAACTTTTTTTGTGAAGGTCGGAGAGACTTGGAAAGTGGTTGCATCTGGACTAATTTGGGTCCTGCGGATCGATTGGTACCATCCCCGAGCTTGTACGACCTTCGAAAGAGGTCGACCGACGAAATTCCCCCAAATCTGAGGAGATATTCTTGAATAACTTTTTTTGTGAAGGTCGGAGAGACTTGCAAGTAGGCTCTACCCCCACTAAATGGGGTTGCGCGCATCGATCGGTACCATCCTTGAGCTTCTCCGACTTTCGGAAGGGTTAGGGTTAGGGTTAGGGATGAAAGCACATAGGAGAAAGAGATATTCTTGAATAACTTTTTTTGTGAAGGTCGGAGAGACTTGCAAGTAGGCTCTACCCCCACTAAATGGGGTAGCGCGCATCGATCGGTACCATCCTTGAGCTTCTCCGACTTTCGGAAGGGTTAGGGTTAGGGTTAGGGATGAAAGCACATAGGAGAAAGAGATATTCTTGAATAACTTTTTTTGTGAAGGTCGGAGAGACTTGCAAGTAGGCTCTACCCCCACTAAATGGGGTAGCGCGCATCGATCGGTACCATCCTTGAGCTTCTCCGACTTTCGGAAGGGTTAGGGTTAGGGTTAGGGATGAAAGCACATAGGAGAAAGAGATATTCTTGAATAACTTTTTTTGTGAAGGTCGGAGAGACTTGGAAAGTGGTTGCATCTGGACTAATTTGGGTCCTGCGGATCGATTGGTACCATCCCCGAGCTTGTACGACCTTCGGAAGAGGTCGACCGACGAAATTCCCCCAAATCTGAGGAGATATTCTTGAATAACTTTTTTTGTGAAGGTCGGAGAGACTTGCAAGTAGGCTCTACCCCCACTAAATGGGGTTGCGCGCATCGATCGGTACCATCCTTGAGCTTCTCCGACTTTCGGAAGGGTTAGGGTTAGGGTTAGGGATGAAAGCACATAGGAGAAAGAGATATTCTTGAATAACTTTTTTTGTGAAGGTCGGAGAGACTTGTAAGTAGGCTCTACCCCCACTAAATGGGGTAGCGCGCATCGATCGGTACCATCCTTGAGCTTCTCCGACTTTCGGAAGGGTTAGGGTTAGGGTTAGGGATGAAAGCACATAGGAGAAAGAGATATTCTTGAATAACTTTTTTTGTGAAGGTCGGAGAGACTTGCAAGTAGGCTCTACCCCCACTAAATGGGGTAGCGCGCATCGATCAGTACCATCCTTGAGCTTCTCCGACTTTCGGAAGGGTTAGGGTTAGGGTTAGGGATGAAAGCACATAGGAGAAAGAGATATTCTTGAATAACTTTTTTTGTGAAGGTCGGAGAGACTTGGAAAGTGGTTGCATCTGGACTAATTTGGGTCCTGCGGATCGATTGGTACCATCCCCGAGCTTGTACGACCTTCGGAAGAGGTCGACCGACGAAATTCCCCCAAATCTGAGGAGATATTCTTGAATAACTTTTTTTGTGAAGGTCGGAGAGACTTGCAAGTAGGCTCTACCCCCACTAAATGGGGTTGCGCGCATCGATCGGTACCATCCTTGAGCTTCTCCGACTTTCGGAAGGGTTAGGGTTAGGGTTAGGGATGAAAGCACATAGGAGAAAGAGATATTCTTGAATAACTTTTTTTGTGAAGGTCGGAGAGACTTGTAAGTAGGCTCTACCCCCACTAAATGGGGTAGCGCGCATCGATCGGTACCATCCTTGAGCTTCTCCGACTTTCGGAAGGGTTAGGGTTAGGGTTAGGGATGAAAGCACATAGGAGAAAGAGATATTCTTGAATAACTTTTTTTGTGAAGGTCGGAGAGACTTGCAAGTAGGCTCTACCCCCACTAAATGGGGTAGCGCGCATCGATCAGTACCATCCTTGAGCTTCTCCGACTTTCGGAAGGGTTAGGGTTAGGGTTAGGGATGAAAGCACATAGGAGAAAGAGATATTCTTGAATAACTTTTTTTGTGAAGGTCGGAGAGACTTGGAAAGTGGTTGCATCTGGACTAATTTGGGTCCTGCGGATCGATTGGTACCATCCCCGAGCTTGTACGACCTTCGGAAGAGGTCGACCGACGAAATTCCCCCAAATCTGAGGAGATATTCTTGAATAACTTTTTTTGTGAAGGTCGGAGAGACTTGCAAGTAGGCTCTACCCCCACTAAATGGGGTTGCGCGCATCGATCGGTACCATCCTTGAGCTTCTCCGACTTTCGGAAGGGTTAGGGTTAGGGTTAGGGATGAAAGCACATAGGAGAAAGAGATATTCTTGAATAACCTTTTTTGTGAAGGTCGGAGAGACTTGCAAGTAGGCTCTACCCCCACTAAATGGGGTAGCGCGCATCGATCGGTACCATCCTTGAGCTTCTCCGACTTTCGGAAGGGTTAGGGTTAGGGTTAGGGATGAAAGCACATAGGAGAAAGAGATATTCTTGAATAACTTTTTTTGTGAAGGTCGGAGAGACTTGGAAAGTGGTTGCATCTGGACTAATTTGGGTCCTGCAGATCGATTGGTACCATCCCCGAGCTTGTACGACCTTCGGAAGAGGTCGACCGACGAAATTCCCCCAAATCTGAGGAGATATTCTTGAATAACTTTTTTTGTGAAGGTCGGAGAGACTTGCAAGTAGGCTCTACCCCCACTAAATGGGGTTGCGCGCATCGATCGGTACCATCCTTGAGCTTCTCCGACTTTCGGAAGGGTTAGGGTTAGGGATGAAAGCACATAGGAGAAAGAGATATTCTTGAATAACTTTTTTTGTGAAGGTCGGAGAGACTTGCAAGTAGGCTCTACCCCCACTAAATGGGGTAGCGCGCATCGATCGGTACCATCCTTGAGCTTCTCCGACTTTCGGAAGGGTTAGGGTTAGGGTTAGGGATGAAAGCACATAGGAGAAAGAGATATTCTTGAATAACTTTTTTTGTGAAGGTCGGAGAGACTTGCAAGTAGGCTCTACCCCCACTAAATGGGGTAGCACGCATCGATCGGTACCATCCTTGAGCTTCTCCGACTTTCGGAAGGGTTAGGGTTAGGGTTAGGGATGAAAGCACATAGGAGAAAGAGATATTCTTGAATAACTTTTTTTGTGAAGGTCGGAGAGACTTGGAAAGTGGTTGCATCTGGACTAATTTGGGTCCTGCGGATCGATTGGTACCATCCCCGAGCTTGTACGACCTTCGAAAGAGGTCGACCGACGAAATTCCCCCAAATCTGAGGAGATATTCTTGAATAACTTTTTTTGTGAAGGTCGGAGAGACTTGCAAGTAGGCTCTACCCCCACTAAATGGGGTAACGCGCATCGATCGGTACCATCCTTGAGCTTCTCCGACTTTCGGAAGGGTTAGGGTTAGGGTTAGGGATGAAAGCACATAGGAGAAAGAGATATTCTTGAATAACTTTTTTTGTGAAGGTCGGAGAGACTTGCAAGTAGGCTCTACCCCCACTAAATGGGGTAGCGCGCATCGATCGGTACCATCCTTGAGCTTCTCCGACTTTCGGAAGGGTTAGGGTTAGGGTTAGGGATGAAAGCACATAGGAGAAAGAGATATTCTTGAATAACTTTTTTTGTGAAGGTCGGAGAGACTTGCAAGTAGGCTCTACCCCCACTAAATGGGGTAGCGCGCATCGATCGGTACCATCCTTGAGCTTCTCCGACTTTTGGAAGGGTTAGGGTTAGGGTTAGGGATGAAAGCACATAGGAGAAAGAGATATTCTTGAATAACTTTTTTTGTGAAGGTCGGAGAGACTTGCAAGTAGGCTCTACCCCCACTAAATGGGGTAGCGCGCATCGATCGGTACCATCCTTGAGCTTCTCCGACTTTCGGAAGGGTTAGGGTTAGGGTTAGGGATGAAAGCACATAGGAGAAAGAGATATTCTTGAATAACTTTTTTTGTGAAGGTCGGAGAGACTTGCAAGTAGGCTCTACCCCCACTAAATGGGGTAGCGCGCATCGATCGGTACCATCCTTGAGCTTCTCCGACTTTCGGAAGGGTTAGGGTTAGGGATGAAAGCACATAGGAGAAAGAGATATTCTTGAATAACTTTTTTTGTGAAGGTCGGAGAGACTTGCAAGTAGGCTCTACCCCCACTAAATGGGGTAGCGCGCATCGATCGGTACCATCCTTGAGCTTCTCCGACTTTCGGAAGGGTTAGGGTTAGGGTTAGGGATGAAAGCACATAGGAGAAAGAGATATTCTTGAATAACTTTTTTTGTGAAGGTCGGAGAGACTTGGAAAGTGGTTGCATCTGGACTAATTTGGGTCTTGCGGATCGATTGGTACCATCCCCGAGCTTGTACGACCTTCGAAAGAGGTCGACCGACGAAATTCCCCCAAATCTGAGGAGATATTCTTGAATAACTTTTTTTGTGAAGGTCGGAGAGACTTGCAAGTAGGCTCTACCCCCACTAAATGGGGTTGCGCGCATCGATCGGTACCATCCTTGAGCTTCTCCGACTTTCGGAAGGGTTAGGGTTAGGGTTAGGGATGAAAGCACATAGGAGAAAGAGATATTCTTGAATAACTTTTTTTGTGAAGGTCGGAGAGACTTGCAAGTAGGCTCTACCCCCACTAAATGGGGTAGCGCGCATCGATCGGTACCATCCTTGAGCTTCTCCGACTTTCGGAAGGGTTAGGGTTAGGGTTAGGGATGAAAGCACATAGGAGAAAGAGATATTCTTGAATAACTTTTTTTGTGAAGGTCGGAGAGACTTGCAAGTAGGCTCTACCCCCACTAAATGGGGTAGCGCGCATCGATCGGTACCATCCTTGAGCTTCTCCGACTTTCGGAAGGGTTAGGGTTAGGGTTAGGGATGAAAGCACATAGGAGAAAGAGATATTCTTGAATAACTTTTTTTGTGAAGGTCGGAGAGACTTGGAAAGTGGTTGCATCTGGACTAATTTGGGTCCTGCGGATCGATTGGTACCATCCCCGAGCTTGTACGACCTTCGGAAGAGGTCGACCGACGAAATTCCCCCAAATCTGAGGAGATATTCTTGAATAACTTTTTTTGTGAAGGTCGGAGAGACTTGCAAGTAGGCTCTACCCCCACTAAATGGGGTTGCGCGCATCGATCGGTACCATCCTTGAGCTTCTCCGACTTTCGGAAGGGTTAGGGTTAGGGTTAGGGATGAAAGCACATAGGAGAAAGAGATATTCTTGAATAACTTTTTTTGTGAAGGTCGGAGAGACTTGCAAGTAGGCTCTACCCCCACTAAATGGGGTAGCGCGCATCGATCGGTACCATCCTTGAGCTTCTCCGACTTTCGGAAGGGTTAGGGTTAGGGTTAGGGATGAAAGCACATAGGAGAAAGAGATATTCTTGAATAACTTTTTTTGTGAAGGTCGGAGAGACTTGGAAAGTGGTTGCATCTGGACTAATTTGGGTCCTGCGGATCGATTGGTACCATCCCCGAGCTTGTACGACCTTCGGAAGAGGTCGACCGACGAAATTCCCCCAAATCTGAGGAGATATTCTTGAATAACTTTTTTTGTGAAGGTCGGAGAGACTTGCAAGTAGGCTCTACCCCCACTAAATGGGGTTGCGCGCATCGATCGGTACCATCCTTGAGCTTCTCCGACTTTCGGAAGGGTTAGGGTTAGGGTTAGGGATGAAAGCACATAGGAGAAAGAGATATTCTTGAATAACTTTTTTTGTGAAGGTCGGAGAGACTTGCAAGTAGGCTCTACCCCCACTAAATGGGGTAGCGCGCATCGATCGGTACCATCCTTGAGCTTCTCCGACTTTCGGAAGGGTTAGGGTTAGGGTTAGGGATGAAAGCACATAGGAGAAAGAGATATTCTTGAATAACTTTTTTTGTGAAGGTCGGAGAGACTTGCAAGTAGGCTCTACCCCCACTAAATGGGGTAGCGCGCATCGATCGGTACCATCCTTGAGCTTCTCCGACTTTCGGAAGGGTTAGGGTTAGGGTTAGGGATGAAAGCACATAGGAGAAAGAGATATTCTTGAATAACTTTTTTTGTGAAGGTCGGAGAGACTTGGAAAGTGGTTGCATCTGGACTAATTTGGGTCCTGCGGATCGATTGGTACCATCCCCGAGCTTGTACGACCTTCGGAAGAGGTCGACCGACGAAATTCCCCCAAATCTGAGGAGATATTCTTGAATAACTTTTTTTGTGAAGGTCGGAGAGACTTGCAAGTAGGCTCTACCCCCACTAAATGGGGTAGCGCACATCGATCGGTACCATCCTTGAGCTTCTCCGACTTTCGGAAGGGTTAGGGTTAGGGTTAGGGATGAAAGCACATAGGAGAAAGAGATATTCTTGAATAACTTTTTTTGTGAAGGTCGGAGAGACTTGCAAGTAGGCTCTACCCCCACTAAATGGGGTAGCGCGCATCGATCGGTACCATCCTTGAGCTTCTCCGACTTTCGGAAGGGTTAGGGTTAGGGTTAGGGATGAAAGCACATAGGAGAAAGAGATATTCTTGAATAACTTTTTTTGTGAAGGTCGGAGAGACTTGCAAGTAGGCTCTACCCCCACTAAATGGGGTAGCGCGCATCGATCGGTACCATCCTTGAGCTTCTCCGACTTTCGGAAGGGTTAGGGTTAGGGTTAGGGATGAAAGCACATAGGAGAAAGAGATATTCTTGAATAACTTTTTTTGTGAAGGTCGGAGAGACTTGCAAGTAGGCTCTACCCCCACTAAATGGGGTAGCGCGCATCGATCGGTACCATCCTTGAGCTTCTCCGACTTTCGGAAGGGTTAGGGTTAGGGTTAGGGATGAAAGCACATAGGAGAAAGAGATATTCTTGAATAACTTTTTTTGTGAAGGTCGGAGAGACTTGGAAAGTGGTTGCATCTGGACTAATTTGGGTCCTGCGGATCGATTGGTACCATCCCCGAGCTTGTACGACCTTCGGAAGAGGTCGACCGACGAAATTCCCCCAAATCTGAGGAGATATTCTTGAATAACTTTTTTTGTGAAGGTCGGAGAGACTTGCAAGTAGGCTCTACCCCCACTAAATGGGGTAACGCGCATCGATCGGTACCATCCTTGAGCTTCTCCGACTTTCGGAAGGGTTAGGGTTAGGGTTAGGGATGAAAGCACATAGGAGAAAGAGATATTCTTGAATAACTTTTTTTGTGAAGGTCGGAGAGACTTGCAAGTAGGCTCTACCCCCACTAAATGGGGTAGCGCGCATCGATCGGTACCATCCTTGAGCTTCTCCGACTTTCGGAAGGGTTAGGGTTAGGGTTAGGGATGAAAGCACATAGGAGAAAGAGATATTCTTGAATAACTTTTTTTGTGAAGGTCGGAGAGACTTGCAAGTAGGCTCTACCCCCACTAAATGGGGTAGCGCGCATCGATCGGTACCATCCTTGAGCTTCTCCGACTTTCGGAAGGGTTAGGGTTAGGGTTAGGGATGAAAGCACATAGGAGAAAGAGATATTCTTGAATAACTTTTTTTGTGAAGGTCGGAGAGACTTGGAAAGTGGTTGCATCTGGACTAATTTGGGTCCTGCGGATCGATTGGTACCATCCCCGAGCTTGTACGACCTTCGGAAGAGGTCGACCGACGAAATTCCCCCAAATCTGAGGAGATATTCTTGAATAACTTTTTTTGTGAAGGTCGGAGAGACTTGCAAGTAGGCTCTACCCCCACTAAATGGGGTAGCGCGCATCGATCGGTACCATCCTTGAGCTTCTCCGACTTTCGGAAGGGTTAGGGTTAGGGATGAAAGCACATAGGAGAAAGAGATATTCTTGAATAACTTTTTTTGTGAAGGTCGGAGAGACTTGCAAGTAGGCTTTACCCCCACTAAATGGGGTAGCGCGCATCGATCGGTACCATCCTTGAGCTTCTCCGACTTTCGGAAGGGTTAGGGTTAGGGTTAGGGATGAAAGCACATAGGAGAAAGAGATATTCTTGAATAACTTTTTTTGTGAAGGTCGGAGAGACTTGCAAGTAGGCTTTACCCCCACTAAATGGGGTAGCGCGCATCGATCGGTACCATCCTTGAGCTTCTCCGACTTTCGGAAGGGTTAGGGTTAGGGTTAGGGATGAAAGCACATAGGAGAAAGAGATATTCTTGAATAACGTTTTTTGTGAAGGTCGGAGAGACTTGGAAAGTGGTTGCATCTGGACTAATTTGGGTCCTGCGGATCGATTGGTACCATCCCCGAGCTTGTACGACCTTCGGAAGAGGTCGACCGACGAAATTCCCCCAAATCTGAGGAGATATTCTTGAATAACTTTTTTTGTGAAGGTCGGAGAGACTTGCAAGTAGGCTCTACCCCCACTAAATGGGGTAGCGCGCATCGATCGGTACCATCCTTGAGCTTCTCCGACTTTCGGAAGGGTTAGGGTTAGGGTTAGGGATGAAAGCACATAGGAGAAAGAGATATTCTTGAATAACTTTTTTTGTGAAGGTCGGAGAGACTTGCAAGTAGGCTCTACCCCCACTAAATGGGGTAGCGCGCATCGATCGGTACCATCCTTGAGCTTCTCCGACTTTCGGAAGGGTTAGGGTTAGGGTTAGGGATGAAAGCACATAGGAGAAAGAGATATTCTTGAATAACTTTTTTTGTGAAGGTCGGAGAGACTTGGAAAGTGGTTGCATCTGGACTAATTTGGGTCCTGCAGATCGATTGGTACCATCCCCGAGCTTGTACGACCTTCGGAAGAGGTCGACCGACGAAATTCCCCCAAATCTGAGGAGATATTCTTGAATAACTTTTTTTGTGAAGGTCGGAGAGACTTGCAAGTAGGCTCTACCCCCACTAAATGGGGTTGCGCGCATCGATCGGTACCATCCTTGAGCTTCTCCGACTTTCGGAAGGGTTAGGGTTAGGGTTAGGGATGAAAGCACATAGGAGAAAGAGATATTCTTGAATAACTTTTTTTGTGAAGGTCGGAGAGACTTGCAAGTAGGCTCTACCCCCACTAAATGGGGTAGCGCGCATCGATCGGTACCATCCTTGAGCTTCTCCGACTTTCGGAAGGGTTAGGGTTAGGGTTAGGGATGAAAGCACATAGGAGAAAGAGATATTCTTGAATAACTTTTTTTGTGAAGGTCGGAGAGACTTGCAAGTAGGCTCTACCCCCACTAAATGGGGTAGCGCGCATCGATCGGTACCATCCTTGAGCTTCTCCGACTTTCGGAAGGGTTAGGGTTAGGGTTAGGGATGAAAGCACATAGGAGAAAGAGATATTCTTGAATAACTTTTTTTGTGAAGGTCGGAGAGACTTGGAAAGTGGTTGCATCTGGACTAATTTGGGTCCTGCAGATCGATTGGTACCATCCCCGAGCTTGTACGACCTTCGGAAGAGGTCGACCGACGAAATTCCCCCAAATCTGAGGAGATATTCTTGAATAACTTTTTTTGTGAAGGTCGGAGAGACTTGCAAGTAGGCTCTACCCCCACTAAATGGGGTAGCGCGCATCGATCGGTACCATCCTTGAGCTTCTCCGACTTTCGGAAGGGTTAGGGTTAGGGTTAGGGATGAAAGCACATAGGAGAAAGAGATATTCTTGAATAACTTTTTTTGTGAAGGTCGGAGAGACTTGCAAGTAGGCTCTACCCCCACTAAATGGGGTAGCGCGCATCGATCGGTACCATCCTTGAGCTTCTCCAACTTTCGGAAGGGTTAGGGTTAGGGTTAGGGATGAAAGCACATAGGAGAAAGAGATATTCTTGAATAACTTTTTTTGTGAAGGTCGGAGAGACTTGCAAGTAGGCTCTACCCCCACTAAATGGGGTAGCGCGCATCGATCGGTACCATCCTTGAGCTTCTCCGACTTTCGGAAGGGTTAGGGTTAGGGTTAGGGATGAAAGCACATAGGAGAAAGAGATATTCTTGAATAACGTTTTTTGTGAAGGTCGGAGAGACTTGGAAAGTGGTTGCATCTGGACTAATTTGGGTCCTGCGGATCGATTGGTACCATCCCCGAGCTTGTACGACCTTTGGAAGAGGTCGACCGACGAAATTCCCCCAAATCTGAGGAGATATTCTTGAATAACTTTTTTTGTGAAGGTCGGAGAGACTTGCAAGTAGGCTCTACCCCCACTAAATGGGGTAGCGCGCATCGATCGGTACCATCCTTGAGCTTCTCCGACTTTCGGAAGGGTTAGGGTTAGGGTTAGGGATGAAAGCACATAGGAGAAAGAGATATTCTTGAATAACTTTTTTTGTGAAGGTCGGAGAGACTTGCAAGTAGGCTCTACCCCCACTAAATGGGGTAGCGCGCATCGATCGGTACCATCCTTGAGCTTCTCCGACTTTCGGAAGGGTTAGGGTTAGGGTTAGGGATGAAAGCACATAGGAGAAAGAGATATTCTTGAATAACTTTTTTTGTGAAGGTCGGAGAGACTTGGAAAGTGGTTGCATCTGGACTAATTTGGGTCCTGCGGATCGATTGGTACCATCCCCGAGCTTGTACGACCTTCGGAAGAGGTCGACCGACGATATTCCCCCAAATCTGAGGAGATATTCTTGAATAACTTTTTTTGTGAAGGTCGGAGAGACTTGCAAGTAGGCTCTACCCCCACTAAATGGGGTTGCGTGCATCGATCGGTACCATTCTTGAGCTTCTCCGACTTTCGGAAGGGTTAGGGTTAGGGATGAAAGCACATAGGAGAAAGAGATATTCTTGAATAACTTTTTTTGTGAAGGTCGGAGAGACTTGCAAGTAGGCTCTACCCCCACTAAATGGGGTAGCGCGCATCGATCGGTACCATCCTTGAGCTTCTCCGACTTTCGGAAGGGTTAGGGTTAGGGATGAAAGCACATAGGAGAAAGAGATATTCTTGAATAACTTTTTTTGTGAAGGTCGGAGAGACTTGCAAGTTGGCTCTACCCCCACTAAATGGGGTAGCGCGCATCGATCGGTACCATCCTTGAGCTTCTCCGACTTTCGGAAGGGTTAGGGTTAGGGTTAGGGATGAAAGCACATAGGAGAAAGAGATATTCTTGAATAACTTTTTTTGTGAAGGTCGGAGAGACTTGGAAAGTGGTTGCATCTGGACTAATTTGGGTCCTGCGGATCGATTGGTACCATCCCCGAGCTTGTACGACCTTCGGAAGAGGTCGACCGACGAAATTCCCCCAAATCTGAGGAGATATTCTTGAATAACTTTTTTTGTGAAGGTCGGAGAGACTTGCAAGTAGGCTCTACCCCCACTAAATGGGGTAGCGCGCATCGATCGGTACCATCCTTGAGCTTCTCCGACTTTCGGAAAGGGTTAGGGTTAGGGTTAGGGATGAAAGCACATAGGAGAAAGAGATATTCTTGAATAACTTTTTTTGTGAAGGTCGGAGAGACTTGCAAGTAGGCTCTACCCCCACTAAATGGGGTAGCGCGCATCGATCGGTACCATCCTTGAGCTTCTCCGACTTTCGGAAGGGTTAGGGTTAGGGTTAGGGATGAAAGCACATAGGAGAAAGAGATATTCTTGAATAACTTTTTTTGTGAAGGTCGGAGAGACTTGCAAGTAGGCTCTACCCCCACTAAATGGGGTAGCGCGCATCGATCGGTACCATCCTTGAGCTTCTCCGACTTTCGGAAGGGTTAGGGTTAGGGTTAGGGATGAAAGCACATAGGAGAAAGAGATATTCTTGAATAACTTTTTTTGTGAAGGTCGGAGAGACTTGGAAAGTGGTTGCATCTGGACTAATTTGGGTCCTGCGGATCGATTGGTACCATCCCCGAGCTTGTACGACCTTCGGAAGAGGTCGACCGACGAAATTCCCCCAAATCTGAGGAGATATTCTTGAATAACTTTTTTTGTGAAGGTCGGAGAGACTTGCAAGTAGGCTCTACCCCCACTAAATGGGGTAGCGCGCATCGATCGGTACCATCCTTGAGCTTCTCCGACTTTCGGAAGGGTTAGGGTTAGGGTTAGGGATGAAAGCACATAGGAGAAAGAGATATTCTTGAATAACTTTTTTTGTGAAGGTCGGAGAGACTTGCAAGTAGGCTCTACCCCCACTAAATGGGGTAGCGCGCATCGATCGGTACCATCCTTGAGCTTCTCCGACTTTCGGAAGGGTTAGGGTTAGGGTTAGGGTTAGGGATGAAAGCACATAGGAGAAAGAGATATTCTTGAATAACTTTTTTTGTGAAGGTCGGAGAGACTTGGAAAGTGGTTGCATCTGGACTAATTTGGGTCCTGCAGATCGATTGGTACCATCCCCGAGCTTGTACGACCTTCGGAAGAGGTCGACCGACGAAATTCCCCCAAATCTGAGGAGATATTCTTGAATAACTTTTTTTGTGAAGGTCGGAGAGACTTGCAAGTAGGCTCTACCCCCACTAAATGGGGTTGCGCGCATCGATCGGTACCATCCTTGAGCTTCTCCGACTTTCGGAAGGGTTAGGGTTAGGGTTAGGGATGAAAGCACATAGGAGAAAGAGATATTCTTGAATAACTTTTTTTGTGAAGGTCGGAGAGACTTGCAAGTAGGCTCTACCCCCACTAAATGGGGTAGCGCGCATCGATCGGTACCATCCTTGAGCTTCTCCGACTTTCGGAAGGGTTAGGGTTAGGGTTAGGGATGAAAGCACATAGGAGAAAGAGATATTCTTGAATAACTTTTTTTGTGAAGGTCGGAGAGACTTGCAAGTAGGCTCTACCCCCACTAAATGGGGTAGCGCGCATCGATCGGTACCATCCTTGAGCTTCTCCGACTTTCGGAAGGGTTAGGGTTAGGGTTAGGGATGAAAGCACATAGGAGAAAGAGATATTCTTGAATAACTTTTTTTGTGAAGGTCGGAGAGACTTGGAAAGTGGTTGCATCTGGACTAATTTGGGTCCTGCGGATCGATTGGTACCATCCCCGAGCTTGTACGACCTTCGGAAGAGGTCGACCGACGAAATTCCCCCAAATCTGAGGAGATATTCTTGAATAACTTTTTTTGTGAAGGTCGGAGAGACTTGCAAGTAGGCTCTACCCCCACTAAATGGGGTAGCGCGCATCGATCGGTACCATCCTTGAGCTTCTCCGACTTTCGGAAGGGTTAGGGTTAGGGTTAGGGATGAAAGCACATAGGAGAAAGAGATATTCTTGAATAACTTTTTTTGTGAAGGTCGGAGAGACTTGCAAGTAGGCTCTACCCCCACTAAATGGGGTAGCGCGCATCGATCGGTACCATCCTTGAGCTTCTCCAACTTTCGGAAGGGTTAGGGTTAGGGTTAGGGATGAAAGCACATAGGAGAAAGAGATATTCTTGAATAACTTTTTTTGTGAAGGTCGGAGAGACTTGCAAGTAGGCTCTACCCCCACTAAATGGGGTAGCGCGCATCGATCGGTACCATCCTTGAGCTTCTCCGACTTTCGGAAGGGTTAGGGTTAGGGTTAGGGATGAAAGCACATAGGAGAAAGAGATATTCTTGAATAACTTTTTTTGTGAAGGTCGGAGAGACTTGGAAAGTGGTTGCATCTGGACTAATTTGGGTCCTGCGGATCGATTGGTACCATCCCCGAGCTTGTACGACCTTTGGAAGAGGTCGACCGACGAAATTCCCCCAAATCTGAGGAGATATTCTTGAATAACTTTTTTTGTGAAGGTCGGAGAGACTTGCAAGTAGGCTCTACCCCCACTAAATGGGGTAGCGCGCATCGATCGGTACCATCCTTGAGCTTCTCCGACTTTCGGAAGGGTTAGGGTTAGGGTTAGGGATGAAAGCACATAGGAGAAAGAGATATTCTTGAATAACTTTTTTTGTGAAGGTCGGAGAGACTTGCAAGTAGGCTCTACCCCCACTAAATGGGGTAGCGCGCATCGATCGGTACCATCCTTGAGCTTCTCCGACTTTCGGAAGGGTTAGGGTTAGGGTTAGGGATGAAAGCACATAGGAGAAAGAGATATTCTTGAATAACTTTTTTTGTGAAGGTCGGAGAGACTTGGAAAGTGGTTGCATCTGGACTAATTTGGGTCCTGCGGATCGATTGGTACCATCCCCGAGCTTGTACGACCTTCGAAAGAGGTCGACCGACGATATTCCCCCAAATCTGAGGAGATATTCTTGAATAACTTTTTTTGTGAAGGTCGGAGAGACTTGCAAGTAGGCTCTACCCCCACTAAATGGGGTTGCGTGCATCGATCGGTACCATTCTTGAGCTTCTCCGACTTTCGGAAGGGTTAGGGTTAGGGATGAAAGCACATAGGAGAAAGAGATATTCTTGAATAACTTTTTTTGTGAAGGTCGGAGAGACTTGCAAGTAGGCTCTACCCCCACTAAATGGGGTAGCGCGCATCGATCGGTACCATCCTTGAGCTTCTCCGACTTTCGGAAGGGTTAGGGTTAGGGTTAGGGATGAAAGCACATAGGAGAAAGAGATATTCTTGAATAACTTTTTTTGTGAAGGTCGGAGAGACTTGCAAGTTGGCTCTACCCCCACTAAATGGGGTAGCGCGCATCGATCGGTACCATCCTTGAGCTTCTCCGACTTTCGGAAGGGTTAGGGTTAGGGTTAGGGATGAAAGCACATAGGAGAAAGAGATATTCTTGAATAACTTTTTTTGTGAAGGTCGGAGAGACTTGGAAAGTGGTTGCATCTGGACTAATTTGGGTCCTGCGGATCGATTGGTACCATCCCCGAGCTTGTACGACCTTCGGAAGAGGTCGACCGACGAAATTCCCCCAAATCTGAGGAGATATTCTTGAATAACTTTTTTTGTGAAGGTCGGAGAGACTTGCAAGTAGGCTCTACCCCCACTAAATGGGGTAGCGCGCATCGATCGGTACCATCCTTGAGCTTCTCCGACTTTCGGAAAGGGTTAGGGTTAGGGTTAGGGATGAAAGCACATAGGAGAAAGAGATATTCTTGAATAACTTTTTTTGTGAAGGTCGGAGAGACTTGCAAGTAGGCTCTACCCCCACTAAATGGGGTAGCGCGCATCGATCGGTACCATCCTTGAGCTTCTCCGACTTTCGGAAGGGTTAGGGTTAGGGTTAGGGATGAAAGCACATAGGAGAAAGAGATATTCTTGAATAACTTTTTTTGTGAAGGTCGGAGAGACTTGCAAGTAGGCTCTACCCCCACTAAATGGGGTAGCGCGCATCGATCGGTACCATCCTTGAGCTTCTCCGACTTTCGGAAGGGTTAGGGTTAGGGTTAGGGATGAAAGCACATAGGAGAAAGAGATATTCTTGAATAACTTTTTTTGTGAAGGTCGGAGAGACTTGCAAGTAGGCTCTACCCCCACTAAATGGGGTAGCGCGCATCGATCGGTACCATCCTTGAGCTTCTCCGACTTTCGGAAGGGTTAGGGTTAGGGTTAGGGATGAAAGCACATAGGAGAAAGAGATATTCTTGAATAACTTTTTTTGTGAAGGTCGGAGAGACTTGGAAAGTGGTTGCATCTGGACTAATTTGGGTCCTGCGGATCGATTGGTACCATCCCCGAGCTTGTACGACCTTCGGAAGAGGTTGACCGACGAAATTCCCCCAAATCTGAGGAGATATTCTTGAATAACTTTTTTTGTGAAGGTCGGAGAGACTTGCAAGTAGGCTCTACCCCCACTAAATGGGGTAGCGCACATCGATCGGTACCATCCTTGAGCTTCTCCGACTTTCGGAAGGGTTAGGGTTAGGGTTAGGGATGAAAGCACATAGGAGAAAGAGATATTCTTGAATAACTTTTTTTGTGAAGGTCGGAGAGACTTGCAAGTTGGCTCTACCCCCACTAAATGGGGTAGTGCGCATCGATCGGTACTATCCTTGAGCTTCTCCGACTTTCGGAAGGGTTAGGGTTAGGGTTAGGGATGAAAGCACATAGGAGAAAGAGATATTCTTGAATAACTTTTTTTGTGAAGGTCGGAGAGACTTGGAAAGTGGTTGCATCTGGACTAATTTGGGTCTTGCGGATCGATTGGTACCATCCCCGAGCTTGTACGACCTTCGGAAGAGGTCGACCGACGAAATTCCCCCAAATCTGAGGAGATATTCTTGAATAACTTTTTTTGTGAAGGTCGGAGAGACTTGCAAGTAGGCTCTACCCCCACTAAATGGGGTAGCGCGCATCGATCGGTACCATCCTTGAGCTTCTCCGACTTTCGGAAAGGGTTAGGGTTAGGGTTAGGGATGAAAGCACATAGGAGAAAGAGATATTCTTGAATAACTTTTTTTGTGAAGGTCGGAGAGACTTGCAAGTAGGCTCTACCCCCACTAAATGGGGTAGCGCGCATCGATCGGTACCATCCTTGAGCTTCTCCGACTTTCGGAAGGGTTAGGGTTAGGGTTAGGGATGAAAGCACATAGGAGAAAGAGATATTCTTGAATAACTTTTTTTGTGAAGGTCGGAGAGACTTGCAAGTAGGCTCTACCCCCACTAAATGGGGTAGCGCGCATCGATCGGTACCATCCTTGAGCTTCTCCGACTTTCGGAAGGGTTAGGGTTAGGGTTAGGGATGAAAGCACATAGGAGAAAGAGATATTCTTGAATAACTTTTTTTGTGAAGGTCGGAGAGACTTGGAAAGTGGTTGCATCTGGACTAATTTGGGTCCTGCGGATCGATTGGTACCATCCTTGAGCTTGTACGACCTTCGGAAGAGGTCGACCGACGAAATTCCCCCAAATCTGAGGAGATATTCTTGAATAACTTTTTTTGTGAAGGTCGGAGAGACTTGCAAGTAGGCTCTACCCCCACTAAATGGGGTAGCGCGCATCGATCGGTACCATCCTTGAGCTTCTCCGACTTTCGGAAGGGTTAGGGTTAGGGTTAGGGATGAAAGCACATAGGAGAAAGAGATATTCTTGAATAACTTTTTTTGTGAAGGTCGGAGAGACTTGCAAGTAGGCTCTACCCCCACTAAATGGGGTAGCGCGCATCGATCGGTACCATCCTTGAGCTTCTCCGACTTTCGGAAGGGTTAGGGTTAGGGTTAGGGATGAAAGCACATAGGAGAAAGAGATATTCTTGAATAACTTTTTTTGTGAAGGTCGGAGAGACTTGCAAGTAGGCTCTACCCCCACTAAATGGGGTAGCGCACATCGATCGGTACCATCCTTGAGCTTCTCCGACTTTCGGAAGGGTTAGGGTTAGGGTTAGGGATGAAAGCACATAGGAGAAAGAGATATTCTTGAATAACTTTTTTTGTGAAGGTCGGAGAGACTTGGAAAGTGGTTGCATCTGGACTAATTTGGGTCCTGCGGATCGATTGGTACCATCCCCGAGCTTGTACGACCTTCGGAAGAGGTTGACCGACGAAATTCCCCCAAATCTGAGGAGATATTCTTGAATAACTTTTTTTGTGAAGGTCGGAGAGACTTGCAAGTAGGCTCTACCCCCACTAAATGGGGTAGCGCACATCGATCGGTACCATCCTTGAGCTTCTCCGACTTTCGGAAGGGTTAGGGTTAGGGTTAGGGATGAAAGCACATAGGAGAAAGAGATATTCTTGAATAACTTTTTTTGTGAAGGTCGGAAAGACTTGCAAGTAGGCTCTACCCCCACTAAATGGGGTAGCGCGCATCGATCGGTACCATCCTTGAGCTTCTCCGACTTTCGGAAGGGTTAGGGTTAGGGTTAGGGATGAAAGCACATAGGAGAAAGAGATATTCTTGAATAACTTTTTTTGTGAAGGTCGGAGAGACTTGCAAGTAGGCTCTACCCCCACTAAATGGGGTAGCGCGCATCGATCGGTACCATCCTTGAGCTTCTCCGACTTTTGGAAGGGTTAGGGTTAGGGTTAGGGATGAAAGCACATAGGAGAAAGAGATATTCTTGAATAACTTTTTTTGTGAAGGTCGGAGAGACTTGCAAGTAGGCTCTACCCCCACTAAATGGGGTAGCGCGCATCGATCGGTACCATCCTTGAGCTTCTCCGACTTTCGGAAGGGTTAGGGTTAGGGTTAGGGATGAAAGCACATAGGAGAAAGAGATATTCTTGAATAACTTTTTTTGTGAAGGTCGGAGAGACTTGGAAAGTGGTTGCATCTGGACTAATTTGGGTCCTGCGGATCGATTGGTACCATCCCCGAGCTTGTACGACCTTCGGAAGAGGTCGACCGACGAAATTCCCCCAAATCTGAGGAGATATTCTTGAATAACTTTTTTTGTGAAGGTCGGAGAGACTTGCAAGTAGGCTCTACCCCCACTAAATGGGGTAGCGCGCATCGATCGGTACCATCCTTGAGCTTCTCCGACTTTCGGAAAGGGTTAGGGTTAGGGTTAGGGATGAAAGCACATAGGAGAAAGAGATATTCTTGAATAACTTTTTTTGTGAAGGTCGGAGAGACTTGCAAGTAGGCTCTACCCCCACTAAATGGGGTAGCGCGCATCGATCGGTACCATCCTTGAGCTTCTCCGACTTTCGGAAGGGTTAGGGTTAGGGTTAGGGATGAAAGCACATAGGAGAAAGAGATATTCTTGAATAACTTTTTTTGTGAAGGTCGGAGAGACTTGCAAGTAGGCTCTACCCCCACTAAATGGGGTAGCGCGCATCGATCGGTACCATCCTTGAGCTTCTCCGACTTTCGGAAGGGTTAGGGTTAGGGTTAGGGATGAAAGCACATAGGAGAAAGAGATATTCTTGAATAACTTTTTTTGTGAAGGTCGGAGAGACTTGGAAAGTGGTTGCATCTGGACTAATTTGGGTCCTGCGGATCGATTGGTACCATCCTTGAGCTTGTACGACCTTCGGAAGAGGTCGACCGACGAAATTCCCCCAAATCTGAGGAGATATTCTTGAATAACTTTTTTTGTGAAGGTCGGAGAGACTTGCAAGTAGGCTCTACCCCCACTAAATGGGGTAGCGCGCATCGATCGGTACCATCCTTGAGCTTCTCCGACTTTCGGAAGGGTTAGGGTTAGGGTTAGGGATGAAAGCACATAGGAGAAAGAGATATTCTTGAATAACTTTTTTTGTGAAGGTCGGAGAGACTTGCAAGTAGGCTCTACCCCCACTAAATGGGGTAGCGCGCATCGATCGGTACCATCCTTGAGCTTCTCCGACTTTCGGAAGGGTTAGGGTTAGGGTTAGGGATGAAAGCACATAGGAGAAAGAGATATTCTTGAATAACTTTTTTTGTGAAGGTCGGAGAGACTTGCAAGTAGGCTCTACCCCCACTAAATGGGGTAGCGCGCATCGATCGGTACCATCCTTGAGCTTCTCCGACTTTCGGAAGGGTTAGGGTTAGGGTTAGGGATGAAAGCACATAGGAGAAAGAGATATTCTTGAATAACTTTTTTTGTGAAGGTCGGAGAGACTTGGAAAGTGGTTGCATCTGGACTAATTTGGGTCCTGCGGATCGATTGGTACCATCCCCGAGCTTGTACGACCTTCGGAAGAGGTTGACCGACGAAATTCCCCCAAATCTGAGGAGATATTCTTGAATAACTTTTTTTGTGAAGGTCGGAGAGACTTGCAAGTAGGCTCTACCCCCACTAAATGGGGTAGCGCACATCGATCGGTACCATCCTTGAGCTTCTCCGACTTTCGGAAGGGTTAGGGTTAGGGTTAGGGATGAAAGCACATAGGAGAAAGAGATATTCTTGAATAACTTTTTTTGTGAAGGTCGGAAAGACTTGCAAGTAGGCTCTACCCCCACTAAATGGGGTAGCGCGCATCGATCGGTACCATCCTTGAGCTTCTCCGACTTTCGGAAGGGTTAGGGTTAGGGTTAGGGATGAAAGCACATAGGAGAAAGAGATATTCTTGAATAACTTTTTTTGTGAAGGTCGGAGAGACTTGCAAGTAGGCTCTACCCCCACTAAATGGGGTAGCGCGCATCGATCGGTACCATCCTTGAGCTTCTCCGACTTTTGGAAGGGTTAGGGTTAGGGTTAGGGATGAAAGCACATAGGAGAAAGAGATATTCTTGAATAACTTTTTTTGTGAAGGTCGGAGAGACTTGCAAGTAGGCTCTACCCCCACTAAATGGGGTAGCGCGCATCGATCGGTACCATCCTTGAGCTTCTCCGACTTTCGGAAGGGTTAGGGTTAGGGTTAGGGATGAAAGCACATAGGAGAAAGAGATATTCTTGAATAACTTTTTTTGTGAAGGTCGGAGAGACTTGGAAAGTGGTTGCATCTGGACTAATTTGGGTCCTGCGGATCGATTGGTACCATCCTTGAGCTTGTACGACCTTCGGAAGAGGTCGACCGACGATATTCCCCCAAATCTGAGGAGATATTCTTGAATAACTTTTTTTGTGAAGGTCGGAGAGACTTGCAAGTAGGCTCTACCCCCACTAAATGGGGTTGCGTGCATCGATCGGTACCATTCTTGAGCTTCTCCGACTTTCGGAAGGGTTAGGGTTAGGGATGAAAGCACATAGGAGAAAGAGATATTCTTGAATAACTTTTTTTGTGAAGGTCGGAGAGACTTGCAAGTAGGCTCTACCCCCACTAAATGGGGTAGCGCGCATCGATCGGTACCATCCTTGAGCTTCTCCGACTTTCGGAAGGGTTAGGGTTAGGGTTAGGGATGAAAGCACATAGGAGAAAGAGATATTCTTGAATAACTTTTTTTGTGAAGGTCGGAGAGACTTGCAAGTTGTCTCTACCCCCACTAAATGGGGTAGCGCGCATCGATCGGTACCATCCTTGAGCTTCTCCGACTTTCGGAAGGGTTAGGGTTAGGGTTAGGGATGAAAGCACATAGGAGAAAGAGATATTCTTGAATAACTTTTTTTGTGAAGGTCGGAGAGACTTGGAAAGTGGTTGCATCTGGACTAATTTGGGTCCTGCGGATCGATTGGTACCATCCCCGAGCTTGTACGACCTTCGGAAGAGGTCGACCGACGAAATTCCCCCAAATCTGAGGAGATATTCTTGAATAACTTTTTTTGTGAAGGTCGGAGAGACTTGCAAGTAGGCTCTACCCCCACTAAATGGGGTAGCGCGCATCGATCGGTACCATCCTTGAGCTTCTCCGACTTTCGGAAAGGGTTAGGGTTAGGGTTAGGGATGAAAGCACATAGGAGAAAGAGATATTCTTGAATAACTTTTTTTGTGAAGGTCGGAGAGACTTGCAAGTAGGCTCTACCCCCACTAAATGGGGTAGCGCGCATCGATCGGTACCATCCTTGAGCTTCTCCGACTTTCGGAAGGGTTAGGGTTAGGGTTAGGGATGAAAGCACATAGGAGAAAGAGATATTCTTGAATAACTTTTTTTGTGAAGGTCGGAGAGACTTGCAAGTAGGCTCTACCCCCACTAAATGGCGTAGCGCGCATCGATCGGTACCATCCTTGAGCTTCTCCGACTTTCGGAAGGGTTAGGGTTAGGGTTAGGGATGAAAGCACATAGGAGAAAGAGATATTCTTGAATAACTTTTTTTGTGAAGGTCGGAGAGACTTGGAAAGTGGTTGCATCTGGACTAATTTGGGTCCTGCGGATCGATTGGTACCATCCCCGAGCTTATACGACCTTCGGAAGAGGTCGACCGACGAAATTCCCCCAAATCTGAGGAGATATTCTTGAATAACTTTTTTTGTGAAGGTCGGAGAGACTTGCAAGTAGGCTCTACCCCCACTAAATGGGGTAGCGCGCATCGATCGGTACCATCCTTGAGCTTCTCCGACTTTCGGAAGGGTTAGGGTTAGGGTTAGGGATGAAAGCACATAGGAGAAAGAGATATTCTTGAATAACTTTTTTTGTGAAGGTCGGAGAGACTTGCAAGTAGGCTCTACCCCCACTAAATGGGGTAGCGCGCATCGATCGGTACCATCCTTGAGCTTCTCCGACTTTCGGAAGGGTTAGGGTTAGGGTTAGGGATGAAAGCACATAGGAGAAAGAGATATTCTTGAATAACTTTTTTTGTGAAGGTCGGAGAGACTTGCAAGTAGGCTCTACCCCCACTAAATGGGGTAGCGCGCATCGATCGGTACCATCCTTGAGCTTCTCCGACTTTCGGAAGGGTTAGGGTTAGGGTTAGGGATGAAAGCACATAGGAGAAAGAGATATTCTTGAATAACTTTTTTTGTGAAGGTCGGAGAGACTTGGAAAGTGGTTGCATCTGGACTAATTTGGGTCCTGCGGATCGATTGGTACCATCCCCGAGCTTGTACGACCTTCGGAAGAGGTTGACCGACGAAATTCCCCCAAATCTGAGGAGATATTCTTGAATAACTTTTTTTGTGAAGGTCGGAGAGACTTGCAAGTAGGCTCTACCCCCACTAAATGGGGTAGCGCACATCGATCGGTACCATCCTTGAGCTTCTCCGACTTTCGGAAGGGTTAGGGTTAGGGTTAGGGATGAAAGCACATAGGAGAAAGAGATATTCTTGAATAACTTTTTTTGTGAAGGTCGGAGAGACTTGCAAGTTGGCTCTACCCCCACTAAATGGGGTAGTGCGCATCGATCGGTACCATCCTTGAGCTTCTCCGACTTTCGGAAGGGTTAGGGTTAGGGTTAGGGATGAAAGCACATAGGAGAAAGAGATATTCTTGAATAACTTTTTTTGTGAAGGTCGGAGAGACTTGGAAAGTGGTTGCATCTGGACTAATTTGGGTCCTGCGGATCGATTGGTACCATCCCCGAGCTTGTACGACCTTCGGAAGAGGTCGACCGACGAAATTCCCCCAAATCTGAGGAGATATTCTTGAATAACTTTTTTTGTGAAGGTCGGAGAGACTTGCAAGTAGGCTCTACCCCCACTAAATGGGGTAGCGCGCATCGATCGGTACCATCCTTGAGCTTCTCCGACTTTCGGAAAGGGTTAGGGTTAGGGTTAGGGATGAAAGCACATAGGAGAAAGAGATATTCTTGAATAACTTTTTTTGTGAAGGTCGGAGAGACTTGCAAGTAGGCTCTACCCCCACTAAATGGGGTAGCGCGCATCGATCGGTACCATCCTTGAGCTTCTCCGACTTTCGGAAGGGTTAGGGTTAGGGTTAGGGATGAAAGCACATAGGAGAAAGAGATATTCTTGAATAACTTTTTTTGTGAAGGTCGGAGAGACTTGCAAGTAGGCTCTACCCCCACTAAATGGGGTAGCGCGCATCGATCGGTACCATCCTTGAGCTTCTCCGACTTTCGGAAGGGTTAGGGTTAGGGTTAGGGATGAAAGCACATAGGAGAAAGAGATATTCTTGAATAACTTTTTTTGTGAAGGTCGGAGAGACTTGGAAAGTGGTTGCATCTGGACTAATTTGGGTCCTGCGGATCGATTGGTACCATCCCCGAGCTTGTACGACCTTCGGAAGAGGTCGACCGACGAAATTCCCCCAAATCTGAGGAGATATTCTTGAATAACTTTTTTTGTGAAGGTCGGAGAGACTTGCAAGTAGGCTCTACCCCCACTAAATGGGGTAGCGCGCATCGATCGGTACCATCCTTGAGCTTCTCCGACTTTCGGAAGGGTTAGGGTTAGGGTTAGGGATGAAAGCACATAGGAGAAAGAGATATTCTTGAATAACTTTTTTTGTGAAGGTCGGAGAGACTTGCAAGTAGGCTCTACCCCCACTAAATGGGGTAGCGCGCATCGATCGGTACCATCCTTGAGCTTCTCCGACTTTCGGAAGGGTTAGGGTTAGGGTTAGGGATGAAAGCACATAGGAGAAAGAGATATTCTTGAATAACTTTTTTTGTGAAGGTCGGAGAGACTTGCAAGTAGGCTCTACCCCCACTAAATGGGGTAGCGCGCATCGATCGGTACCATCCTTGAGCTTCTCCGACTTTCGGAAGGGTTAGGGTTAGGGTTAGGGATGAAAGCACATAGGAGAAAGAGATATTCTTGAATAACTTTTTTTGTGAAGGTCGGAGAGACTTGGAAAGTGGTTGCATCTGGACTAATTTGGGTCCTGCGGATCGATTGGTACCATCCCCGAGCTTGTACGACCTTCGGAAGAGGTTGACCGACGAAATTCCCCCAAATCTGAGGAGATATTCTTGAATAACTTTTTTTGTGAAGGTCGGAGAGACTTGCAAGTAGGCTCTACCCCCACTAAATGGGGTAGCGCACATCGATCGGTACCATCCTTGAGCTTCTCCGACTTTCGGAAGGGTTAGGGTTAGGGATGAAAGCACATAGGAGAAAGAGATATTCTTGAATAACTTTTTTTGTGAAGGTCGGAGAGACTTGCAAGTTGGCTCTACCCCCACTAAATGGGGTAGTGCGCATCGATCGGTACCATCCTTGAGCTTCTCCGACTTTCGGAAGGGTTAGGGTTAGGGTTAGGGATGAAAGCACATAGGAGAAAGAGATATTCTTGAATAACTTTTTTTGTGAAGGTCGGAGAGACTTGGAAAGTGGTTGCATCTGGACTAATTTGGGTCCTGCGGATCGATTGGTACCATCCCTGAGCTTGTACGACCTTCGGAAGAGGTCGACCGACGAAATTCCCCCAAATCTGAGGAGATATTCTTGAATAACTTTTTTTGTGAAGGTCGGAGAGACTTGCAAGTAGGCTCTACCCCCACTAAATGGGGTAGCGCGCATCGATCGGTACCATCCTTGAGCTTCTCCGACTTTCGGAAAGGGTTAGGGTTAGGGTTAGGGATGAAAGCACATAGGAGAAAGAGATATTCTTGAATAACTTTTTTTGTGAAGGTCGGAGAGACTTGCAAGTAGGCTCTACCCCCACTAAATGGGGTAGCGCGCATCGATCGGTACCATCCTTGAGCTTCTCCGACTTTCGGAAGGGTTAGGGTTAGGGTTAGGGATGAAAGCACATAGGAGAAAGAGATATTCTTGAATAACTTTTTTTGTGAAGGTCGGAGAGACTTGCAAGTAGGCTCTACCCCCACTAAATGGGGTAGCGCGCATCGATCGGTACCATCCTTGAGCTTCTCCGACTTTCGGAAGGGTTAGGGTTAGGGTTAGGGATGAAAGCACATAGGAGAAAGAGATATTCTTGAATAACTTTTTTTGTGAAGGTCGGAGAGACTTGGAAAGTGGTTGCATCTGGACTAATTTGGGTCCTGCGGATCGATTGGTACCATCCTTGAGCTTGTACGACCTTCGGAAGAGGTCGACCGACGAAATTCCCCCAAATCTGAGGAGATATTCTTGAATAACTTTTTTTGTGAAGGTCGGAGAGACTTGCAAGTAGGCTCTACCCCCACTAAATGGGGTAGCGCGCATCGATCGGTACCATCCTTGAGCTTCTCCGACTTTCGGAAGGGTTAGGGTTAGGGTTAGGGATGAAAGCACATAGGAGAAAGAGATATTCTTGAATAACTTTTTTTGTGAAGGTCGGAGAGACTTGCAAGTAGGCTCTACCCCCACTAAATGGGGTAGCGCGCATCGATCGGTACCATCCTTGAGCTTCTCCGACTTTCGGAAGGGTTAGGGTTAGGGTTAGGGATGAAAGCACATAGGAGAAAGAGATATTCTTGAATAACTTTTTTTGTGAAGGTCGGAGAGACTTGCAAGTAGGCTCTACCCCCACTAAATGGGGTAGCGCGCATCGATCGGTACCATCCTTGAGCTTCTCCGACTTTCGGAAGGGTTAGGGTTAGGGTTAGGGATGAAAGCACATAGGAGAAAGAGATATTCTTGAATAACTTTTTTTGTGAAGGTCGGAGAGACTTGGAAAGTGGTTGCATCTGGACTAATTTGGGTCCTGCGGATCGATTGGTACCATCCCCGAGCTTGTACGACCTTCGGAAGAGGTTGACCGACGAAATTCCCCCAAATCTGAGGAGATATTCTTGAATAACTTTTTTTGTGAAGGTCGGAGAGACTTGCAAGTAGGCTCTACCCCCACTAAATGGGGTAGCGCACATCGATCGGTACCATCCTTGAGCTTCTCCGACTTTCGGAAGGGTTAGGGTTAGGGTTAGGGATGAAAGCACATAGGAGAAAGAGATATTCTTGAATAACTTTTTTTGTGAAGGTCGGAGAGACTTGCAAGTTGGCTCTACCCCCACTAAATGGGGTAGTGCGCATCGATCGGTACCATCCTTGAGCTTCTCCGACTTTCGGAAGGGTTAGGGTTAGGGTTAGGGATGAAAGCACATAGGAGAAAGAGATATTCTTGAATAACTTTTTTTGTGAAGGTCGGAGAGACTTGGAAAGTGGTTGCATCTGGACTAATTTGGGTCCTGCGGATCGATTGGTACCATCCCTGAGCTTGTACGACCTTCGGAAGAGGTCGACCGACGAAATTCCCCCAAATCTGAGGAGATATTCTTGAATAACTTTTTTTGTGAAGGTCGGAGAGACTTGCAAGTAGGCTCTACCCCCACTAAATGGGGTAGCGCGCATCGATCGGTACCATCCTTGAGCTTCTCCGACTTTCGGAAAGGGTTAGGGTTAGGGTTAGGGATGAAAGCACATAGGAGAAAGAGATATTCTTGAATAACTTTTTTTGTGAAGGTCGGAGAGACTTGCAAGTAGGCTCTACCCCCACTAAATGGGGTAGCGCGCATCGATCGGTACCATCCTTGAGCTTCTCCGACTTTCGGAAGGGTTAGGGTTAGGGTTAGGGATGAAAGCACATAGGAGAAAGAGATATTCTTGAATAACTTTTTTTGTGAAGGTCGGAGAGACTTGCAAGTAGGCTCTACCCCCACTAAATGGGGTAGCGCGCATCGATCGGTACCATCCTTGAGCTTCTCCGACTTTCGGAAGGGTTAGGGTTAGGGTTAGGGATGAAAGCACATAGGAGAAAGAGATATTCTTGAATAACTTTTTTTGTGAAGGTCGGAGAGACTTGGAAAGTGGTTGCATCTGGACTAATTTGGGTCCTGCGGATCGATTGGTACCATCCCCGAGCTTGTACGACCTTCGGAAGAGGTCGACCGACGAAATTCCCCCAAATCTGAGGAGATATTCTTGAATAACTTTTTTTGTGAAGGTTGGAGAGACTTGCAAGTAGGCTCTACCCCCACTAAATGGGGTAGCGCGCATCGATCGGTACCATCCTTGAGCTTCTCCGACTTTCGGAAGGGTTAGGGTTAGGGTTAGGGATGAAAGCACATAGGAGAAAGAGATATTCTTGAATAACTTTTTTTGTGAAGGTCGGAGAGACTTGCAAGTAGGCTCTACCCCCACTAAATGGGGTAGCGCGCATCGATCGGTACCATCCTTGAGCTTCTCCGACTTTCGGAAGGGTTAGGGTTAGGGTTAGGGATGAAAGCACATAGGAGAAAGAGATATTCTTGAATAACTTTTTTTGTGAAGGTCGGAGAGACTTGCAAGTAGGCTCTACCCCCACTAAATGGGGTAGCGCGCATCGATCGGTACCATCCTTGAGCTTCTCCGACTTTCGGAAGGGTTAGGGTTAGGGTTAGGGATGAAAGCACATAGGAGAAAGAGATATTCTTGAATAACTTTTTTTGTGAAGGTCGGAGAGACTTGGAAAGTGGTTGCATCTGGACTAATTTGGGTCCTGCGGATCGATTGGTACCATCCCCGAGCTTGTACGACCTTCGGAAGAGGTTGACCGACGAAATTCCCCCAAATCTGAGGAGATATTCTTGAATAACTTTTTTTGTGAAGGTCGGAGAGACTTGCAAGTAGGCTCTACCCCCACTAAATGGGGTAGCGCACATCGATCGGTACCATCCTTGAGCTTCTCCGACTTTCGGAAGGGTTAGGGTTAGGGTTAGGGATGAAAGCACATAGGAGAAAGAGATATTCTTGAATAACTTTTTTTGTGAAGGTCGGAGAGACTTGCAAGTTGGCTCTACCCCCACTAAATGGGGTAGTGCGCATCGATCGGTACCATCCTTGAGCTTCTCCGACTTTCGGAAGGGTTAGGGTTAGGGTTAGGGATGAAAGCACATAGGAGAAAGAGATATTCTTGAAAAACTTTTTTTGTGAAGGTCGGAGAGACTTGGAAAGTGGTTGCATCTGGACTAATTTGGGTCCTGCGGATCGATTGGTACCATCCCTGAGCTTGTACGACCTTCGGAAGAGGTCGACCGACGAAATTCCCCCAAATCTGAGGAGATATTCTTGAATAACTTTTTTTGTGAAGGTCGGAGAGACTTGCAAGTAGGCTCTACCCCCACTAAATGGGGTAGCGCGCATCGATCGGTACCATCCTTGAGCTTCTCCGACTTTCGGAAAGGGTTAGGGTTAGGGTTAGGGATGAAAGCACATAGGAGAAAGAGATATTCTTGAATAACTTTTTTTGTGAAGGTCGGAGAGACTTGCAAGTAGGCTCTACCCCCACTAAATGGGGTAGCGCGCATCGATCGGTACTATCCTTGAGCTTCTCCGACTTTCGGAAGGGTTAGGGTTAGGGTTAGGGATGAAAGCACATAGGAGAAAGAGATATTCTTGAATAACTTTTTTTGTGAAGGTCGGAGAGACTTGCAAGTAGGCTCTACCCCCACTAAATGGGGTAGCGCGCATCGATCGGTACCATCCTTGAGCTTCTCCGACTTTCGGAAGGGTTAGGGTTAGGGTTAGGGATGAAAGCACATAGGAGAAAGAGATATTCTTGAATAACTTTTTTTGTGAAGGTCGGAGAGACTTGGAAAGTGGTTGCATCTGGACTAATTTGGGTCCTGCGGATCGATTGGTACCATCCTTGAGCTTGTACGACCTTCGGAAGAGGTCGACCGACGAAATTCCCCCAAATCTGAGGAGATATTCTTGAATAACTTTTTTTGTGAAGGTCGGAGAGACTTGCAAGTAGGCTCTACCCCCACTAAATGGGGTAGCGCGCATCGATCGGTACCATCCTTGAGCTTCTCCGACTTTCGGAAGGGTTAGGGTTAGGGTTAGGGATGAAAGCACATAGGAGAAAGAGATATTCTTGAATAACTTTTTTTGTGAAGGTCGGAGAGACTTGCAAGTAGGCTCTACCCCCACTAAATGGGGTAGCGCGCATCGATCGGTACCATCCTTGAGCTTCTCCGACTTTCGGAAGGGTTAGGGTTAGGGTTAGGGATGAAAGCACATAGGAGAAAGAGATATTCTTGAATAACTTTTTTTGTGAAGGTCGGAGAGACTTGCAAGTAGGCTCTACCCCCACTAAATGGGGTAGCGCGCATCGATCGGTACCATCCTTGAGCTTCTCCGACTTTCGGAAGGGTTAGGGTTAGGGTTAGGGATGAAAGCACATAGGAGAAAGAGATATTCTTGAATAACTTTTTTTGTGAAGGTCGGAGAGACTTGGAAAGTGGTTGCATCTGGACTAATTTGGGTCCTGCGGATCGATTGGTACCATCCCCGAGCTTGTACGACCTTCGAAAGAGGTTGACCGACGAAATTCCCCCAAATCTGAGGAGATATTCTTGAATAACTTTTTTTGTGAAGGTCGGAGAGACTTGCAAGTAGGCTCTACCCCCACTAAATGGGGTAGCGCACATCGATCGGTACCATCCTTGAGCTTCTCCGACTTTCGGAAGGGTTAGGGTTAGGGTTAGGGATGAAAGCACATAGGAGAAAGAGATATTCTTGAATAACTTTTTTTGTGAAGGTCGGAAAGACTTGCAAGTAGGCTCTACCCCCACTAAATGGGGTAGCGCGCATCGATCGGTACCATCCTTGAGCTTCTCCGACTTTCGGAAGGGTTAGGGTTAGGGTTAGGGATGAAAGCACATAGGAGAAAGAGATATTCTTGAATAACTTTTTTTGTGAAGGTCGGAGAGACTTGCAAGTAGGCTCTACCCCCACTAAATGGGGTAGCGCGCATCGATCGGTACCATCCTTGAGCTTCTCCGACTTTCGGAAGGGTTAGGGTTAGGGTTAGGGATGAAAGCACATAGGAGAAAGAGATATTCTTGAATAACTTTTTTTGTGAAGGTCGGAGAGACTTGGAAAGTGGTTGCATCTGGACTAATTTGGGTCCTGCGGATCGATTGGTACCATCCCCGAGCTTGTACGACCTTCGAAAGAGGTTGACCGACGAAATTCCCCCAAATCTGAGGAGATATTCTTGAATAACTTTTTTTGTGAAGGTCGGAGAGACTTGCAAGTAGGCTCTACCCCCACTAAATGGGGTAGCGCACATCGATCGGTACCATCCTTGAGCTTCTCCGACTTTCGGAAGGGTTAGGGTTAGGGTTAGGGATGAAAGCACATAGGAGAAAGAGATATTCTTGAATAACTTTTTTTGTGAAGGTCGGAAAGACTTGCAAGTAGGCTCTACCCCCACTAAATGGGGTAGCGCGCATCGATCGGTACCATCCTTGAGCTTCTCCGACTTTCGGAAGGGTTAGGGTTAGGGTTAGGGATGAAAGCACATAGGAGAAAGAGATATTCTTGAATAACTTTTTTTGTGAAGGTCGGAGAGACTTGCAAGTAGGCTCTACCCCCACTAAATGGGGTAGCGCGCATCGATCGGTACCATCCTTGAGCTTCTCCGACTTTTGGAAGGGTTAGGGTTAGGGTTAGGGATGAAAGCACATAGGAGAAAGAGATATTCTTGAATAACTTTTTTTGTGAAGGTCGGAGAGACTTGCAAGTAGGCTCTACCCCCACTAAATGGGGTAGCGCGCATCGATCGGTACCATCCTTGAGCTTCTCCGACTTTGGGAAGGGTTAGGGTTAGGGTTAGGGATGAAAGCACATAGGAGAAAGAGATATTCTTGAATAACTTTTTTTGTGAAGGTCGGAGAGACTTGGAAAGTGGTTGCATCTGGACTAATTTGGGTCCTGCGGATCGATTGGTACCATCCCCGAGCTTGTACGACCTTCGGAAGAGGTCGACCGACGAAATTCCCCCAAATCTGAGGAGATATTCTTGAATAACTTTTTTTGTGAAGGTCGGAGAGACTTGCAAGTAGGCTCTACCCCCACTAAATGGGGTAGCGCACATCGATCGGTACCATCCTTGAGCTTCTCCGACTTTCGGAAGGGTTAGGGTTAGGGATGAAAGCACATAGGAGAAAGAGATATTCTTGAATAACTTTTTTTGTGAAGGTCGGAGAGACTTGCAAGTAGGCTCTACCCCCACTAAATGGGGTAGCGCGCATCGATCGGTACCATCCTTGAGCTTCTCCGACTTTCGGAAGGGTTAGGGTTAGGGTTAGGGATGAAAGCACATAGGAGAAAGAGATATTCTTGAATAACTTTTTTTGTGAAGGTCGGAGAGACTTGCAAGTAGGCTCTACCCCCACTAAATGGGGTAGCGCGCATCGATCGGTACCATCCTTGAGCTTCTCCGACTTTCGGAAGGGTTAGGGTTAGGGTTAGGGATGAAAGCACATAGGAGAAAGAGATATTCTTGAATAACTTTTTTTGTGAAGGTCGGAGAGACTTGCAAGTAGGCTCTACCCCCACTAAATGGGGTAGCGCGCATCGATCGGTACCATCCTTGAGCTTCTCCGACTTTCGGAAGGGTTAGGGTTAGGGTTAGGGATGAAAGCACATAGGAGAAAGAGATATTCTTGAATAACTTTTTTTGTGAAGGTCGGAGAGACTTGGAAAGTGGTTGCATCTGGACTAATTTGGGTCCTGCGGATCGATTGGTACCATCCCCGAGCTTGTACGACCTTCGAAAGAGGTTGACCGACGAAATTCCCCCAAATCTGAGGAGATATTCTTGAATAACTTTTTTTGTGAAGGTCGGAGAGACTTGCAAGTAGGCTCTACCCCCACTAAATGGGGTAGCGCACATCGATCGGTACCATCCTTGAGCTTCTCCGACTTTCGGAAGGGTTAGGGTTAGGGTTAGGGATGAAAGCACATAGGAGAAAGAGATATTCTTGAATAACTTTTTTTGTGAAGGTCGGAAAGACTTGCAAGTAGGCTCTACCCCCACTAAATGGGGTAGCGCGCATCGATCGGTACCATCCTTGAGCTTCTCCGACTTTCGGAAGGGTTAGGGTTAGGGTTAGGGATGAAAGCACATAGGAGAAAGAGATATTCTTGAATAACTTTTTTTGTGAAGGTCGGAGAGACTTGCAAGTAGGCTCTACCCCCACTAAATGGGGTAGCGCGCATCGATCGGTACCATCCTTGAGCTTCTCCGACTTTCGGAAGGGTTAGGGTTAGGGTTAGGGATGAAAGCACATAGGAGAAAGAGATATTCTTGAATAACTTTTTTTGTGAAGGTCGGAGAGACTTGGAAAGTGGTTGCATCTGGACTAATTTGGGTCCTGCGGATCGATTGGTACCATCCCCGAGCTTGTACGACCTTCGAAAGAGGTTGACCGACGAAATTCCCCCAAATCTGAGGAGATATTCTTGAATAACTTTTTTTGTGAAGGTCGGAGAGACTTGCAAGTAGGCTCTACCCCCACTAAATGGGGTAGCGCACATCGATCGGTACCATCCTTGAGCTTCTCCGACTTTCGGAAGGGTTAGGGTTAGGGTTAGGGATGAAAGCACATAGGAGAAAGAGATATTCTTGAATAACTTTTTTTGTGAAGGTCGGAAAGACTTGCAAGTAGGCTCTACCCCCACTAAATGGGGTAGCGCGCATCGATCGGTACCATCCTTGAGCTTCTCCGACTTTCGGAAGGGTTAGGGTTAGGGTTAGGGATGAAAGCACATAGGAGAAAGAGATATTCTTGAATAACTTTTTTTGTGAAGGTCGGAGAGACTTGCAAGTAGGCTCTACCCCCACTAAATGGGGTAGCGCGCATCGATCGGTACCATCCTTGAGCTTCTCCGACTTTTGGAAGGGTTAGGGTTAGGGTTAGGGATGAAAGCACATAGGAGAAAGAGATATTCTTGAATAACTTTTTTTGTGAAGGTCGGAGAGACTTGCAAGTAGGCTCTACCCCCACTAAATGGGGTAGCGCGCATCGATCGGTACCATCCTTGAGCTTCTCCGACTTTGGGAAGGGTTAGGGTTAGGGTTAGGGATGAAAGCACATAGGAGAAAGAGATATTCTTGAATAACTTTTTTTGTGAAGGTCGGAGAGACTTGGAAAGTGGTTGCATCTGGACTAATTTGGGTCCTGCGGATCGATTGGTACCATCCCCGAGCTTGTACGACCTTCGGAAGAGGTCGACCGACGAAATTCCCCCAAATCTGAGGAGATATTCTTGAATAACTTTTTTTGTGAAGGTCGGAGAGACTTGCAAGTAGGCTCTACCCCCACTAAATGGGGTAGCGCACATCGATCGGTACCATCCTTGAGCTTCTCCGACTTTCGGAAGGGTTAGGGTTAGGGTTAGGGATGAAAGCACATAGGAGAAAGAGATATTCTTGAATAACTTTTTTTGTGAAGGTCGGAGAGACTTGCAAGTAGGCTCTACCCCCACTAAATGGGGTAGCGCGCATCGATCGGTACCATCCTTGAGCTTCTCCGACTTTCGGAAGGGTTAGGGTTAGGGTTAGGGATGAAAGCACATAGGAGAAAGAGATTTTCTTGAATAACTTTTTTTGTGAAGGTCGGAGAGACTTGGAAAGTGGTTGCATCTGGACTAATTTGGGTCCTGCGGATCGATTGGTACCATCCCCGAGCTTGTACGACCTTCGAAAGAGGTTGACCGACGAAATTCCCCCAAATCTGAGGAGATATTCTTGAATAACTTTTTTTGTGAAGGTCGGAGAGACTTGCAAGTAGGCTCTACCCCCACTAAATGGGGTAGCGCACATCGATCGGTACCATCCTTGAGCTTCTCCGACTTTCGGAAGGGTTAGGGTTAGGGTTAGGGATGAAAGCACATAGGAGAAAGAGATATTCTTGAATAACTTTTTTTGTGAAGGTCGGAAAGACTTGCAAGTAGGCTCTACCCCCACTAAATGGGGTAGCGCGCATCGATCGGTACCATCCTTGAGCTTCTCCGACTTTCGGAAGGGTTAGGGTTAGGGTTAGGGATGAAAGCACATAGGAGAAAGAGATATTCTTGAATAACTTTTTTTGTGAAGGTCGGAGAGACTTGCAAGTAGGCTCTACCCCCACTAAATGGGGTAGCGCGCATCGATCGGTACCATCCTTGAGCTTCTTTGACTTTTGGAAGGGTTAGGGTTAGGGTTAGGGATGAAAGCACATAGGAGAAAGAGATATTCTTGAATAACTTTTTTTGTGAAGGTCGGAGAGACTTGCAAGTAGGCTCTACCCCCACTAAATGGGGTAGCGCGCATCGATCGGTACCATCCTTGAGCTTCTCCGACTTTGGGAAGGGTTAGGGTTAGGGTTAGGGATGAAAGCACATAGGAGAAAGAGATATTCTTGAATAACTTTTTTTGTGAAGGTCGGAGAGACTTGGAAAGTGGTTGCATCTGGACTAATTTGGGTCCTGCGGATCGATTGGTACCATCCCCGAGCTTGTACGACCTTCGGAAGAGGTCGACCGACGAAATTCCCCCAAATCTGAGGAGATATTCTTGAATAACTTTTTTTGTGAAGGTCGGAGAGACTTGCAAGTAGGCTCTACCCCCACTAAATGGGGTAGCGCGCATCGATCGGTACCATCCTTGAGCTTCTCCGACTTTCGGAAGGGTTAGGGTTAGGGTTAGGGATGAAAGCACATAGGAGAAAGAGATATTCTTGAATAACTTTTTTTGTGAAGGTCGGAAAGACTTGCAAGTAGGCTCTACCCCCACTAAATGGGGTAACGCGCATCGATCGGTACCATCCTTGAGCTTCTCCGACTTTCGGAAGGGTTAGGGTTAGGGTTAGGGATGAAAGCACATAGGAGAAAGAGATATTCTTGAATAACTTTTTTTGTGAAGGTCGGAGAGACTTGGAAAGTGGTTGCATCTGGACTAATTTGGGTCCTGCGGATCGATTGGTACCATCCCCGAGCTTGTACGACCTTCGGAAGAGGTCGACCGACGAAATTCCCCCAAATCTGAGGAGATATTCTTGAATAACTTTTTTTGTGAAGGTCGGAGAGACTTGCAAGTAGGCTCTACCCCCACTAAATGGGGTTGCGCACATCGATCGGTACCATCCTTGAGCTTCTCCGACTTTCGGAAGGGTTAGGGTTAGGGTTAGGGATGAAAGCACATAGGAGAAACAGATATTCTTGAATAACTTTTTTTGTGAAGGTCGGAGAGACTTGCAAGTAGGCTCTACCCCCACTAAATGGGGTAGCGCGCATCGATCGGTACCATCCTTGAGCTTCTCCGACTTTCGGAAGGGTTAGGGTTAGGGTTAGGGATGAAAGCACATAGGAGAAAGAGATATTCTTGAATAACTTTTTTTGTGAAGGTCGGAGAGACTTGGAAAGTGGTTGCATCTGGACTAATTTGGGTCCTGCGGATCGATTGGTACCATCCCCGAGCTTGTACGACCTTCGGAAGAGGTCGACCGACGAAATTCCCCCAAATCTGAGGAGATATTCTTGAATAACTTTTTTTGTGAAGGTCGGAGAGACTTGCAAGTAGGCTTTACCCCCACTAAATGGGGTTGCGCGCATCGATCGGTACCATCCTTGAGCTTCTCCGACTTTCGGAAGGGTTAGGGTTAGGGTTAGGGATGAAAGCACATAGGAGAAAGAGAAATTCTTGAATAACTTTTTTTGTGAAGGTCGGAGAGACTTGCAAGTAGGCTCTACCCCCACTAAATGGGGTAGCGCGCATCGATCGGTACCATCCTTGAGCTTCTCCGACTTTCGGAAGGGTTAGGGTTAGGGATGAAAGCACATAGGAGAAAGAGATATTCTTGAATAACTTTTTTTGTGAAGGTCTGAGAGACTTGGAAAGTGGTTGCATCTGGACTAATTTGGGTCCTGCGGATCGATTGGTACCATCCCCGAGCTTGTACGACCTTCGGAAGAGGTCGACCGACGAAATTCCCCCAAATCTGAGGAGATATTCTTGAATAACTTTTTTTGTGAAGGTCGGAGAGACTTGCAAGTAGGCTCTACCCCCACTAAATGGGGTAGCGCGCATCGATCCGTACCATCCTTGAGCTTCTCCGACTTTCGGAAGGGTTAGGGTTAGGGTTAGGGATGAAAGCACATAGGAGAAAGAGATATTCTTGAATAACTTTTTTTGTGAAGGTCGGAGAGACTTGCAAGTAGGCTCTACCCCCACTAAATGGGGTAGCGCGCATCGATCGGTACCATCCTTGAGCTTCTCCGACTTTCGGAAGGGTTAGGGTTAGGGTTAGGGATGAAAGCACATAGGAGAAAGAGATATTCTTGAATAACTTTTTTTGTGAAGGTCGGAGAGACTTGCAAGTAGGCTCTACCCCCACTAAATGGGGTAACGCGCATCGATCGGTACCATCCTTGAGCTTCTCCGACTTTCGGAAGGGTTAGGGTTAGGGTTAGGGATGAAAGCACATAGGAGAAAGATATATTCTTGAATAACTTTTTTTGTGAAGGTCGGAGAGACTTGGAAAGTGGTTGCATCTGGACTAATTTGGGTCCTGCAGATCGATTGGTACCATCCCCGAGCTTGTACGACCTTCGGAAGAGGTCGACCGACGAAATTCCCCCAAATCTGAGGAGATATTCTTGAATAACTTTTTTTGTGAAGGTCGGAGAGACTTGCAAGTAGGCTCTACCCCCACTAAATGGGGTAACGCGCATCGATCGGTACCATCTTTGAGCTTCTCCGACTTTTGGAAGGGTTAGGGTTAGGGTTAGGGATGAAAGCACATAGGAGAAAGAGATATTCTTGAATAACTTTTTTTGTGAAGGTCGGAGAGACTTGCAAGTAGGCTCTACCCCCACTAAATGGGGTAGCGCGCATCGATCGGTACCATCCTTGAGCTTCTCCGACTTTCGGAAGGGTTAGGGTTAGGGTTAGGGATGAAAGCACATAGGAGAAAGAGATATTCTTGAATAACTTTTTTTGTGAAGGTCGGAGAGACTTGGAAAGTGGTTGCATCTGGACTAATTTGGGTCCTGCGGATCGATTGGTACCATCCCCGAGCTTGTACGACCTTTGGAAGAGGTCGACCGACGAAATTCCCCCAAATCTGAGGAGATATTCTTGAATAACTTTTTTTGTGAAGGTCGGAGAGACTTGCAAGTAGGCTCTACCCCCACTAAATGGGGTTGCGCGCATCGATCGGTACCATCCTTGAGCTTCTCCGACTTTCGGAAGGGTTAGGGTTAGGGTTAGGGATGAAAGCACATAGGAGAAACAGATATTCTTGAATAACTTTTTTTGTGAAAGTCGGAGAGACTTGCAAGTAGGCTCTACCCCCACTAAATGGGGTAGCGCGCATCGATCGGTACCATCCTTGAGCTTCTCCGACTTTCGGAAGGGTTAGGGTTAGGGTTAGGGATGAAAGCACATAGGAGAAAGAGATATTCTTGAATAACTTTTTTTGTGAAGGTCGGAGAGACTTGAAAAGTGGTTGCATCTGGACTAATTTGGGTCCTGCGGATCGATTGGTACCATCCCCGAGCTTGTACGACCTTCGGAAGAGGTCGACCGACGAAATTCCCCCAAATCTGAGGAGATATTCTTGAATAACTTTTTTTGTGAAGGTCGGAGAGACTTGCAAGTAGGCTCTACCCCCACTAAATGGGGTTGCGCGCATCGATCGGTACCATCCTTGAGCTTCTCCGACTTTCGGAAGGGTTAGGGTTAGGGTTAGGGATGAAAGCACATAGGAGAAAGAGATATTCTTGAATAACTTTTTTTGTGAAGGTCGGAGAGACTTGCAAGTAGGCTCTACCCCCACTAAATGGGGTAGCGCGCATCGATCGGTACCATCCTTGAGCTTCTCCGACTTTCGGAAGGGTTAGGGTTAGGGTTAGGGATGAAAGCACATAGGAGAAAGAGATATTCTTGAATAACTTTTTTTGTGAAGGTCGGAGAGACTTGGAAAGTGGTTGCATCTGGACTAATTTGGGTCCTGCGGATCGATTGGTACCATCCCCGAGCTTGTACGACCTTCGGAAGAGGTCGACCGACGAAATTCCCCCAAATCTGAGGAGATATTCTTGAATAACTTTTTTTGTGAAGGTCGGAGAGACTTGCAAGTAGGCTCTACCCCCACTAAATGGGGTAGCGCGCATCGATCGGTACCATCCTTGAGCTTCTCCGACTTTCGGAAGGGTTAGGGTTAGGGTTAGGGATGAAAGCACATAGGAGAAAGAGATATTCTTGAATAACTTTTTTTGTGAAGGTCGGAGAGACTTGGAAAGTGGTTGCATCTGGACTAATTTGGGTCCTGCGGATCGATTGGTACCATCCCCGAGCTTGTACGACCTTCGGAAGAGGTCGACCGACGAAATTCCCCCAAATCTGAGGAGATATTCTTGAATAACTTTTTTTGTGAAGGTCGGAGAGACTTGCAAGTAGGCTCTACCCCCACTAAATGGGGTTGCGCGCATCGATCGGTACCATCCTTGAGCTTCTCCGACTTTCGGAAGGGTTAGGGTTAGGGTTAGGGATGAAAGCACATAGGAGAAAGAGATATTCTTGAATAACTTTTTTTGTGAAGGTCGGAGAGACTTGCAAGTAGGCTCTACCCCCACTAAATGGGGTAGCGCGCATCGATCGGTACCATCCTTGAGCTTCTCCGACTTTTGGAAGGGTTAGGGTTAGGGTTAGGGATGAAAGCACATAGGAGAAAGAGATATTCTTGAATAACTTTTTTTGTGAAGGTCGGAGAGACTTGCAAGTAGGCTCTACCCCCACTAAATGGGGTTGCGCGCATCGATCGGTACCATCCTTGAGCTTCTCCGACTTTCGGAAGGGTTAGGGTTAGGGTTAGGGATGAAAGCACATAGGAGAAAGAGATATTCTTGAATAACTTTTTTTGTGAAGGTCGGAGAGACTTGGAAAGTGGTTGCATCTGGACTAATTTGGGTCCTGCGGATCGATTGGTACCATCCCCGAGCTTGTACGACCTTTGGAAGAGGTCGACCGACGAAATTCCCCCAAATCTGAGGAGATATTCTTGAATAACTTTTTTTGTGAAGGTCGGAGAGACTTGCAAGTAGGCTCTACCCCCACTAAATGGGGTTGCGCGCATCGATCGGTACCATCCTTGAGCTTCTCCGACTTTCGGAAGGGTTAGGGTTAGGGTTAGGGATGAAAGCACATAGGAGAAACAGATATTCTTGAATAACTTTTTTTGTGAAAGTCGGAGAGACTTGCAAGTAGGCTCTACCCCCACTAAATGGGGTAGCGCGCATCGATCGGTACCATCCTTGAGCTTCTCCGACTTTCGGAAGGGTTAGGGTTAGGGTTAGGGATGAAAGCACATAGGAGAAAGAGATATTCTTGAATAACTTTTTTTGTGAAGGTCGGAGAGACTTGAAAAGTGGTTGCATCTGGACTAATTTGGGTCCTGCGGATCGATTGGTACCATCCCCGAGCTTGTACGACCTTCGGAAGAGGTCGACCGACGAAATTCCCCCAAATCTGAGGAGATATTCTTGAATAACTTTTTTTGTGAAGGTCGGAGAGACTTGCAAGTAGGCTCTACCCCCACTAAATGGGGTAGCGCGCATCGATCGGTACCATCCTTGAGCTTCTCCGACTTTCGGAAAGGGTTAGGGTTAGGGTTAGGGATGAAAGCACATAGGAGAAAGAGATATTCTTGAATAACTTTTTTTGTGAAGGTCGGAGAGACTTGCAAGTAGGCTCTACCCCCACTAAATGGGGTAGCGCGCATCGATCGGTACCATCCTTGAGCTTCTCCGACTTTCGGAAGGGTTAGGGTTAGGGTTAGGGATGAAAGCACATAGGAGAAACAGATATTCTTGAATAACTTTTTTTGTGAAAGTCGGAGAGACTTGCAAGTAGGCTCTACCCCCACTAAATGGGGTAGCGCGCATCGATCGGTACCATCCTTGAGCTTCTCCGACTTTCGGAAGGGTTAGGGTTAGGGTTAGGGATGAAAGCACATAGGAGAAAGAGATATTCTTGAATAACTTTTTTTGTGAAGGTCGGAGAGACTTGAAAAGTGGTTGCATCTGGACTAATTTGGGTCCTGCGGATCGATTGGTACCATCCCCGAGCTTGTACGACCTTCGGAAGAGGTCGACCGACGAAATTCCCCCAAATCTGAGGAGATATTCTTGAATAACTTTTTTTGTGAAGGTCGGAGAGACTTGCAAGTAGGCTCTACCCCCACTAAATGGGGTAGCGCGCATCGATCGGTACCATCCTTGAGCTTCTCCGACTTTCGGAAAGGGTTAGGGTTAGGGTTAGGGATGAAAGCACATAGGAGAAAGAGATATTCTTGAATAACTTTTTTTGTGAAGGTCGGAGAGACTTGCAAGTAGGCTCTACCCCCACTAAATGGGGTAGCGCGCATCGATCGGTACCATCCTTGAGCTTCTCCGACTTTCGGAAGGGTTAGGGTTAGGGTTAGGGATGAAAGCACATAGGAGAAAGAGATATTCTTGAATAACTTTTTTTGTGAAGGTCGGAGAGACTTGCAAGTAGGCTCTACCCCCACTAAATGGGGTAGCGCGCATCGATCGGTACCATCCTTGAGCTTCTCCGACTTTCGGAAGGGTTAGGGTTAGGGTTAGGGATGAAAGCACATAGGAGAAAGAGATATTCTTGAATAACTTTTTTTGTGAAGGTCGGAGAGACTTGGAAAGTGGTTGCATCTGGACTAATTTGGGTCCTGCGGATCGATTGGTACCATCCTTGAGCTTGTACGACCTTCGGAAGAGGTCGACCGACGAAATTCCCCCAAATCTGAGGAGATATTCTTGAATAACTTTTTTTGTGAAGGTCGGAGAGACTTGCAAGTAGGCTCTACCCCCACTAAATGGGGTAGCGCGCATCGATCGGTACCATCCTTGAGCTTCTCCGACTTTCGGAAGGGTTAGGGTTAGGGTTAGGGATGAAAGCACATAGGAGAAAGAGATATTCTTGAATAACTTTTTTTGTGAAGGTCGGAGAGACTTGCAAGTAGGCTCTACCCCCACTAAATGGGGTAGCGCGCATCGATCGGTACCATCCTTGAGCTTCTCCGACTTTCGGAAGGGTTAGGGTTAGGGTTAGGGATGAAAGCACATAGGAGAAAGAGATATTCTTGAATAACTTTTTTTGTGAAGGTCGGAGAGACTTGCAAGTAGGCTCTACCCCCACTAAATGGGGTAGCGCGCATCGATCGGTACCATCCTTGAGCTTCTCCGACTTTCGGAAGGGTTAGGGTTAGGGTTAGGGATGAAAGCACATAGGAGAAAGAGATATTCTTGAATAACTTTTTTTGTGAAGGTCGGAGAGACTTGGAAAGTGGTTGCATCTGGACTAATTTGGGTCCTGCGGATCGATTGGTACCATCCCCGAGCTTGTACGACCTTCGAAAGAGGTTGACCGACGAAATTCCCCCAAATCTGAGGAGATATTCTTGAATAACTTTTTTTGTGAAGGTCGGAGAGACTTGCAAGTAGGCTCTACCCCCACTAAATGGGGTAGCGCACATCGATCGGTACCATCCTTGAGCTTCTCCGACTTTCGGAAGGGTTAGGGTTAGGGTTAGGGATGAAAGCACATAGGAGAAAGAGATATTCTTGAATAACTTTTTTTGTGAAGGTCGGAAAGACTTGCAAGTAGGCTCTACCCCCACTAAATGGGGTAGCGCGCATCGATCGGTACCATCCTTGAGCTTCTCCGACTTTCGGAAGGGTTAGGGTTAGGGTTAGGGATGAAAGCACATAGGAGAAAGAGATATTCTTGAATAACTTTTTTTGTGAAGGTCGGAGAGACTTGCAAGTAGGCTCTACCCCCACTAAATGGGGTAGCGCGCATCGATCGGTACCATCCTTGAGCTTCTCCGACTTTCGGAAGGGTTAGGGTTAGGGTTAGGGATGAAAGCACATAGGAGAAAGAGATATTCTTGAATAACTTTTTTTGTGAAGGTCGGAGAGACTTGGAAAGTGGTTGCATCTGGACTAATTTGGGTCCTGCGGATCGATTGGTACCATCCCCGAGCTTGTACGACCTTCGAAAGAGGTTGACCGACGAAATTCCCCCAAATCTGAGGAGATATTCTTGAATAACTTTTTTTGTGAAGGTCGGAGAGACTTGCAAGTAGGCTCTACCCCCACTAAATGGGGTAGCGCACATCGATCGGTACCATCCTTGAGCTTCTCCGACTTTCGGAAGGGTTAGGGTTAGGGTTAGGGATGAAAGCACATAGGAGAAAGAGATATTCTTGAATAACTTTTTTTGTGAAGGTCGGAAAGACTTGCAAGTAGGCTCTACCCCCACTAAATGGGGTAGCGCGCATCGATCGGTACCATCCTTGAGCTTCTCCGACTTTCGGAAGGGTTAGGGTTAGGGTTAGGGATGAAAGCACATAGGAGAAAGAGATATTCTTGAATAACTTTTTTTGTGAAGGTCGGAGAGACTTGCAAGTAGGCTCTACCCCCACTAAATGGGGTAGCGCGCATCGATCGGTACCATCCTTGAGCTTCTCCGACTTTTGGAAGGGTTAGGGTTAGGGTTAGGGATGAAAGCACATAGGAGAAAGAGATATTCTTGAATAACTTTTTTTGTGAAGGTCGGAGAGACTTGCAAGTAGGCTCTACCCCCACTAAATGGGGTAGCGCGCATCGATCGGTACCATCCTTGAGCTTCTCCGACTTTGGGAAGGGTTAGGGTTAGGGTTAGGGATGAAAGCACATAGGAGAAAGAGATATTCTTGAATAACTTTTTTTGTGAAGGTCGGAGAGACTTGGAAAGTGGTTGCATCTGGACTAATTTGGGTCCTGCGGATCGATTGGTACCATCCCCGAGCTTGTACGACCTTCGGAAGAGGTCGACCGACGAAATTCCCCCAAATCTGAGGAGATATTCTTGAATAACTTTTTTTGTGAAGGTCGGAGAGACTTGCAAGTAGGCTCTACCCCCACTAAATGGGGTAGCGCACATCGATCGGTACCATCCTTGAGCTTCTCCGACTTTCGGAAGGGTTAGGGTTAGGGTTAGGGATGAAAGCACATAGGAGAAAGAGATATTCTTGAATAACTTTTTTTGTGAAGGTCGGAGAGACTTGCAAGTAGGCTCTACCCCCACTAAATGGGGTAGCGCGCATCGATCGGTACCATCCTTGAGCTTCTCCGACTTTCGGAAGGGTTAGGGTTAGGGTTAGGGATGAAAGCACATAGGAGAAAGAGATATTCTTGAATAACTTTTTTTGTGAAGGTCGGAGAGACTTGGAAAGTGGTTGCATCTGGACTAATTTGGGTCCTGCGGATCGATTGGTACCATCCCCGAGCTTGTACGACCTTCGAAAGAGGTTGACCGACGAAATTCCCCCAAATCTGAGGAGATATTCTTGAATAACTTTTTTTGTGAAGGTCGGAGAGACTTGCAAGTAGGCTCTACCCCCACTAAATGGGGTAGCGCACATCGATCGGTACCATCCTTGAGCTTCTCCGACTTTCGGAAGGGTTAGGGTTAGGGTTAGGGATGAAAGCACATAGGAGAAAGAGATATTCTTGAATAACTTTTTTTGTGAAGGTCGGAAAGACTTGCAAGTAGGCTCTACCCCCACTAAATGGGGTAGCGCGCATCGATCGGTACCATCCTTGAGCTTCTCCGACTTTCGGAAGGGTTAGGGTTAGGGTTAGGGATGAAAGCACATAGGAGAAAGAGATATTCTTGAATAACTTTTTTTGTGAAGGTCGGAGAGACTTGCAAGTAGGCTCTACCCCCACTAAATGGGGTAGCGCGCATCGATCGGTACCATCCTTGAGCTTCTTTGACTTTTGGAAGGGTTAGGGTTAGGGTTAGGGATGAAAGCACATAGGAGAAAGAGATATTCTTGAATAACTTTTTTTGTGAAGGTCGGAGAGACTTGCAAGTAGGCTCTACCCCCACTAAATGGGGTAGCGCGCATCGATCGGTACCATCCTTGAGCTTCTCCGACTTTGGGAAGGGTTAGGGTTAGGGTTAGGGATGAAAGCACATAGGAGAAAGAGATATTCTTGAATAACTTTTTTTGTGAAGGTCGGAGAGACTTGGAAAGTGGTTGCATCTGGACTAATTTGGGTCCTGCGGATCGATTGGTACCATCCCCGAGCTTGTACGACCTTCGGAAGAGGTCGACCGACGAAATTCCCCCAAATCTGAGGAGATATTCTTGAATAACTTTTTTTGTGAAGGTCGGAGAGACTTGCAAGTAGGCTCTACCCCCACTAAATGGGGTAGCGCGCATCGATCGGTACCATCCTTGAGCTTCTCCGACTTTCGGAAGGGTTAGGGTTAGGGTTAGGGATGAAAGCACATAGGAGAAAGAGATATTCTTGAATAACTTTTTTTGTGAAGGTCGGAAAGACTTGCAAGTAGGCTCTACCCCCACTAAATGGGGTAACGCGCATCGATCGGTACCATCCTTGAGCTTCTCCGACTTTCGGAAGGGTTAGGGTTAGGGTTAGGGATGAAAGCACATAGGAGAAAGAGATATTCTTGAATAACTTTTTTTGTGAAGGTCGGAGAGACTTGGAAAGTGGTTGCATCTGGACTAATTTGGGTCCTGCGGATCGATTGGTACCATCCCCGAGCTTGTACGACCTTCGGAAGAGGTCGACCGACGAAATTCCCCCAAATCTGAGGAGATATTCTTGAATAACTTTTTTTGTGAAGGTCGGAGAGACTTGCAAGTAGGCTCTACCCCCACTAAATGGGGTTGCGCACATCGATCGGTACCATCCTTGAGCTTCTCCGACTTTCGGAAGGGTTAGGGTTAGGGTTAGGGATGAAAGCACATAGGAGAAACAGATATTCTTGAATAACTTTTTTTGTGAAGGTCGGAGAGACTTGCAAGTAGGCTCTACCCCCACTAAATGGGGTAGCGCGCATCGATCGGTACCATCCTTGAGCTTCTCCGACTTTCGGAAGGGTTAGGGTTAGGGTTAGGGATGAAAGCACATAGGAGAAAGAGATATTCTTGAATAACTTTTTTTGTGAAGGTCGGAGAGACTTGGAAAGTGGTTGCATCTGGACTAATTTGGGTCCTGCGGATCGATTGGTACCATCCCCGAGCTTGTACGACCTTCGGAAGAGGTCGACCGACGAAATTCCCCCAAATCTGAGGAGATATTCTTGAATAACTTTTTTTGTGAAGGTCGGAGAGACTTGCAAGTAGGCTTTACCCCCACTAAATGGGGTTGCGCGCATCGATCGGTACCATCCTTGAGCTTCTCCGACTTTCGGAAGGGTTAGGGTTAGGGTTAGGGATGAAAGCACATAGGAGAAAGAGAAATTCTTGAATAACTTTTTTTGTGAAGGTCGGAGAGACTTGCAAGTAGGCTCTACCCCCACTAAATGGGGTAGCGCGCATCGATCGGTACCATCCTTGAGCTTCTCCGACTTTCGGAAGGGTTAGGGTTAGGGATGAAAGCACATAGGAGAAAGAGATATTCTTGAATAACTTTTTTTGTGAAGGTCTGAGAGACTTGGAAAGTGGTTGCATCTGGACTAATTTGGGTCCTGCGGATCGATTGGTACCATCCCCGAGCTTGTACGACCTTCGGAAGAGGTCGACCGACGAAATTCCCCCAAATCTGAGGAGATATTCTTGAATAACTTTTTTTGTGAAGGTCGGAGAGACTTGCAAGTAGGCTCTACCCCCACTAAATGGGGTAGCGCGCATCGATCCGTACCATCCTTGAGCTTCTCCGACTTTCGGAAGGGTTAGGGTTAGGGTTAGGGATGAAAGCACATAGGAGAAAGAGATATTCTTGAATAACTTTTTTTGTGAAGGTCGGAGAGACTTGCAAGTAGGCTCTACCCCCACTAAATGGGGTAGCGCGCATCGATCGGTACCATCCTTGAGCTTCTCCGACTTTCGGAAGGGTTAGGGTTAGGGTTAGGGATGAAAGCACATAGGAGAAAGAGATATTCTTGAATAACTTTTTTTGTGAAGGTCGGAGAGACTTGCAAGTAGGCTCTACCCCCACTAAATGGGGTAACGCGCATCGATCGGTACCATCCTTGAGCTTCTCCGACTTTCGGAAGGGTTAGGGTTAGGGTTAGGGATGAAAGCACATAGGAGAAAGATATATTCTTGAATAACTTTTTTTGTGAAGGTCGGAGAGACTTGGAAAGTGGTTGCATCTGGACTAATTTGGGTCCTGCAGATCGATTGGTACCATCCCCGAGCTTGTACGACCTTCGGAAGAGGTCGACCGACGAAATTCCCCCAAATCTGAGGAGATATTCTTGAATAACTTTTTTTGTGAAGGTCGGAGAGACTTGCAAGTAGGCTCTACCCCCACTAAATGGGGTAACGCGCATCGATCGGTACCATCTTTGAGCTTCTCCGACTTTTGGAAGGGTTAGGGTTAGGGTTAGGGATGAAAGCACATAGGAGAAAGAGATATTCTTGAATAACTTTTTTTGTGAAGGTCGGAGAGACTTGCAAGTAGGCTCTACCCCCACTAAATGGGGTAGCGCGCATCGATCGGTACCATCCTTGAGCTTCTCCGACTTTCGGAAGGGTTAGGGTTAGGGTTAGGGATGAAAGCACATAGGAGAAAGAGATATTCTTGAATAACTTTTTTTGTGAAGGTCGGAGAGACTTGGAAAGTGGTTGCATCTGGACTAATTTGGGTCCTGCGGATCGATTGGTACCATCCCCGAGCTTGTACGACCTTTGGAAGAGGTCGACCGACGAAATTCCCCCAAATCTGAGGAGATATTCTTGAATAACTTTTTTTGTGAAGGTCGGAGAGACTTGCAAGTAGGCTCTACCCCCACTAAATGGGGTTGCGCGCATCGATCGGTACCATCCTTGAGCTTCTCCGACTTTCGGAAGGGTTAGGGTTAGGGTTAGGGATGAAAGCACATAGGAGAAACAGATATTCTTGAATAACTTTTTTTGTGAAAGTCGGAGAGACTTGCAAGTAGGCTCTACCCCCACTAAATGGGGTAGCGCGCATCGATCGGTACCATCCTTGAGCTTCTCCGACTTTCGGAAGGGTTAGGGTTAGGGTTAGGGATGAAAGCACATAGGAGAAAGAGATATTCTTGAATAACTTTTTTTGTGAAGGTCGGAGAGACTTGAAAAGTGGTTGCATCTGGACTAATTTGGGTCCTGCGGATCGATTGGTACCATCCCCGAGCTTGTACGACCTTCGGAAGAGGTCGACCGACGAAATTCCCCCAAATCTGAGGAGATATTCTTGAATAACTTTTTTTGTGAAGGTCGGAGAGACTTGCAAGTAGGCTCTACCCCCACTAAATGGGGTTGCGCGCATCGATCGGTACCATCCTTGAGCTTCTCCGACTTTCGGAAGGGTTAGGGTTAGGGTTAGGGATGAAAGCACATAGGAGAAAGAGATATTCTTGAATAACTTTTTTTGTGAAGGTCGGAGAGACTTGCAAGTAGGCTCTACCCCCACTAAATGGGGTAGCGCGCATCGATCGGTACCATCCTTGAGCTTCTCCGACTTTCGGAAGGGTTAGGGTTAGGGTTAGGGATGAAAGCACATAGGAGAAAGAGATATTCTTGAATAACTTTTTTTGTGAAGGTCGGAGAGACTTGGAAAGTGGTTGCATCTGGACTAATTTGGGTCCTGCGGATCGATTGGTACCATCCCCGAGCTTGTACGACCTTCGGAAGAGGTCGACCGACGAAATTCCCCCAAATCTGAGGAGATATTCTTGAATAACTTTTTTTGTGAAGGTCGGAGAGACTTGCAAGTAGGCTCTACCCCCACTAAATGGGGTAGCGCGCATCGATCGGTACCATCCTTGAGCTTCTCCGACTTTCGGAAGGGTTAGGGTTAGGGTTAGGGATGAAAGCACATAGGAGAAAGAGATATTCTTGAATAACTTTTTTTGTGAAGGTCGGAGAGACTTGGAAAGTGGTTGCATCTGGACTAATTTGGGTCCTGCGGATCGATTGGTACCATCCCCGAGCTTGTACGACCTTCGGAAGAGGTCGACCGACGAAATTCCCCCAAATCTGAGGAGATATTCTTGAATAACTTTTTTTGTGAAGGTCGGAGAGACTTGCAAGTAGGCTCTACCCCCACTAAATGGGGTTGCGCGCATCGATCGGTACCATCCTTGAGCTTCTCCGACTTTCGGAAGGGTTAGGGTTAGGGTTAGGGATGAAAGCACATAGGAGAAAGAGATATTCTTGAATAACTTTTTTTGTGAAGGTCGGAGAGACTTGCAAGTAGGCTCTACCCCCACTAAATGGGGTAGCGCGCATCGATCGGTACCATCCTTGAGCTTCTCCGACTTTTGGAAGGGTTAGGGTTAGGGTTAGGGATGAAAGCACATAGGAGAAAGAGATATTCTTGAATAACTTTTTTTGTGAAGGTCGGAGAGACTTGCAAGTAGGCTCTACCCCCACTAAATGGGGTTGCGCGCATCGATCGGTACCATCCTTGAGCTTCTCCGACTTTCGGAAGGGTTAGGGTTAGGGTTAGGGATGAAAGCACATAGGAGAAAGAGATATTCTTGAATAACTTTTTTTGTGAAGGTCGGAGAGACTTGGAAAGTGGTTGCATCTGGACTAATTTGGGTCCTGCGGATCGATTGGTACCATCCCCGAGCTTGTACGACCTTTGGAAGAGGTCGACCGACGAAATTCCCCCAAATCTGAGGAGATATTCTTGAATAACTTTTTTTGTGAAGGTCGGAGAGACTTGCAAGTAGGCTCTACCCCCACTAAATGGGGTTGCGCGCATCGATCGGTACCATCCTTGAGCTTCTCCGACTTTCGGAAGGGTTAGGGTTAGGGTTAGGGATGAAAGCACATAGGAGAAACAGATATTCTTGAATAACTTTTTTTGTGAAAGTCGGAGAGACTTGCAAGTAGGCTCTACCCCCACTAAATGGGGTAGCGCGCATCGATCGGTACCATCCTTGAGCTTCTCCGACTTTCGGAAGGGTTAGGGTTAGGGTTAGGGATGAAAGCACATAGGAGAAAGAGATATTCTTGAATAACTTTTTTTGTGAAGGTCGGAGAGACTTGAAAAGTGGTTGCATCTGGACTAATTTGGGTCCTGCGGATCGATTGGTACCATCCCCGAGCTTGTACGACCTTCGGAAGAGGTCGACCGACGAAATTCCCCCAAATCTGAGGAGATATTCTTGAATAACTTTTTTTGTGAAGGTCGGAGAGACTTGCAAGTAGGCTCTACCCCCACTAAATGGGGTTGCGCGCATCGATCGGTACCATCCTTGAGCTTCTCCGACTTTCGGAAGGGTTAGGGTTAGGGTTAGGGATGAAAGCACATAGGAGAAAGAGATATTCTTGAATAACTTTTTTTGTGAAGGTCGGAGAGACTTGCAAGTAGGCTCTACCCCCACTAAATGGGGTAGCGCGCATCGATCGGTACCATCCTTGAGCTTCTCCGACTTTTGGAAGGGTTAGGGTTAGGGTTAGGGATGAAAGCACATAGGAGAAAGAGATATTCTTGAATAACTTTTTTTGTGAAGGTCGGAGAGACTTGCAAGTAGGCTCTACCCCCACTAAATGGGGTAGCGCGCATCGATCGGTACCATCCTTGAGCTTCTCCGACTTTCGGAAGGGTTAGGGTTAGGGTTAGGGATGAAAGCACATAGGAGAAAGAGATATTCTTGAATAACTTTTTTTGTGAAGGTCGGAGAGACTTGGAAAGTGGTTGCATCTGGACTAATTTGGGTCCTGCGGATCGATTGGTACCATCCCCGAGCTTGTACGACCTTCGGAAGAGGTCGACCGACGAAATTCCCCCAAATCTGAGGAGATATTCTTGAATAACTTTTTTTGTGAAGGTCGGAGAGACTTGCAAGTAGGCTCTACCCCCACTAAATGGGGTAGCGCGCATCGATCGGTACCATCCTTGAGCTTCTCCGACTTTCGGAAGGGTTAGGGTTAGGGTTAGGGATGAAAGCACATAGGAGAAAGAGATATTCTTGAATAACTTTTTTTGTGAAGGTCGGAGAGACTTGGAAAGTGGTTGCATCTGGACTAATTTGGGTCCTGCGGATCGATTGGTACCATCCCCGAGCTTGTACGACCTTCGGAAGAGGTCGACCGACGAAATTCCCCCAAATCTGAGGAGATATTCTTGAATAACTTTTTTTGTGAAGGTCGGAGAGACTTGCAAGTAGGCTCTACCCCCACTAAATGGGGTTGCGCGCATCGATCGGTACCATCCTTGAGCTTCTCCGACTTTCGGAAGGGTTAGGGTTAGGGTTAGGGATGAAAGCACATAGGAGAAAGAGATATTCTTGAATAACTTTTTTTGTGAAGGTCGGAGAGACTTGCAAGTAGGCTCTACCCCCACTAAATGGGGTAGCGCGCATCGATCGGTACCATCCTTGAGCTTCTCCGACTTTTGGAAGGGTTAGGGTTAGGGTTAGGGATGAAAGCACATAGGAGAAAGAGATATTCTTGAATAACTTTTTTTGTGAAGGTCGGAGAGACTTGCAAGTAGGCTCTACCCCCACTAAATGGGGTAGCGCGCATCGATCGGTACCATCCTTGAGCTTCTCCGACTTTCGGAAGGGTTAGGGTTAGGGTTAGGGATGAAAGCACATAGGAGAAAGAGATATTCTTGAATAACTTTTTTTGTGAAGGTCGGAGAGACTTGGAAAGTGGTTGCATCTGGACTAATTTGGGTCCTGCGGATCGATTGGTACCATCCCCGAGCTTGTACGACCTTCGGAAGAGGTCGACCGACGAAATTCCCCCAAATCTGAGGAGATATTCTTGAATAACTTTTTTTGTGAAGGTCGGAGAGACTTGCAAGTAGGCTCTACCCCCACTAAATGGGGTAGCGCGCATCGATCGGTACCATCCTTGAGCTTCTCCGACTTTCGGAAGGGTTAGGGTTAGGGTTAGGGATGAAAGCACATAGGAGAAAGAGATATTCTTGAATAACTTTTTTTGTGAAGGTCGGAGAGACTTGGAAAGTGGTTGCATCTGGACTAATTTGGGTCCTGCGGATCGATTGGTACCATCCCCGAGCTTGTACGACCTTCGGAAGAGGTCGACCGACGAAATTCCCCCAAATCTGAGGAGATATTCTTGAATAACTTTTTTTGTGAAGGTCGGAGAGACTTGCAAGTAGGTTCTACCCCCACTAAATGGGGTAGCGCGCATCGATCGGTACCATCTTTGAGCTTCTCCGACTTTCGGAAGGGTTAGGGTTAGGGTTAGGGATGAAAGCACATAGGAGAAAGAGATATTCTTGAATAACTTTTTTTGTGAAGGTCGGAGAGACTTGCAAGTAGGCTTTACCCCCACTAAATGGGGTAACGCGCATCGATCGGTACCATCCTTGAGCTTCTCCGACTTTCGGAAGGGTTAGGGTTAGGGTTAGGGATGAAAGCACATAGGAGAAAGAGATATTCTTGAATAACTTTTTTTGTGAAGGTCGGAGAGACTTGGAAAGTGGTTGCATCTGGACTAATTTGGGTCCTGCGGATCGATTGGTACCATCCCCGAGCTTGTACGACCTTCGGAAGAGGTCGACCGACGAAATTCCCCCAAATCTGAGGAGATATTCTTGAATAACTTTTTTTGTGAAGGTCGGAGAGACTTGCAAGTAGGCTCTACCCCCACTAAATGGGGTTGCGCGCATCGATCGGTACCATCCTTGAGCTTCTCCGACTTTCGGAAGGGTTAGGGTTAGGGTTAGGGATGAAAGCACATAGGAGAAACAGATATTCTTGAATAACTTTTTTTGTGAAGGTCGGAGAGACTTGCAAGTAGGCTCTACCCCCACTAAATGGGGTAGCGCGCATCGATCGGTACCATCCTTGAGCTTCTCCGACTTTCGGAAGGGTTAGGGTTAGGGTTAGGGATGAAAGCACATAGGAGAAAGAGATATTCTTGAATAACTTTTTTTGTGAAGGTCGGAGAGACTTGCAAGTAGGCTCTACCCCCACTAAATGGGGTAGCGCGCATCGATCGGTACCATCCTTGAGCTTCTCCGACTTTCGGAAGGGTTAGGGTTAGGGTTAGGGATGAAAGCACATAGGAGAAAGAGATATTCTTGAATAACTTTTTTTGTGAAGGTCGGAGAGACTTGGAAAGTGGTTGCATCTGGACTAATTTGGGTCCTGCGGATCGATTGGTACTATCCCCGAGCTTGTACGACCTTCGGAAGAGGTCGACCGACGAAATTCCCCCAAATCTGAGGAGATATTCTTGAATAACGTTTTTTGTGAAGGTCGGAGAGACTTGCAAGTAGGCTCTACCCCCACTAAATGGGGTAGCGCGCATTGATCGGTACCATCCTTGAGCTTCTCCGACTTTTGGAAGGGTTAGGGTTAGGGTTAGGGATGAAAGCACATAGGAGAAAGAGATATTCTTGAATAACTTTTTTTGTGAAGGTCGGAGAGACTTGCAAGTAGGCTCTACCCCCACTAAATGGGGTTGCGCGCATCGATCGGTACCATCCTTGAGCTTCTCCGACTTTCGGAAGGGTTAGGGTTAGGGTTAGGGATGAAAGCACATAGGAGAAAGAGATATTCTTGAATAACTTTTTTTGTGAAGGTCGGAGAGACTTGCAAGTAGGCTCTACCCCCACTAAATGGGGTAGCGCGCATCGATCGGTACCATCTTTGAGCTTCTCCGACTTTCGGAAGGGTTAGGGTTAGGGTTAGGGATGAAAGCACATAGGAGAAAGAGATATTCTTGAATAACTTTTTTTGTGAAGGTCGGAGAGACTTGCAAGTAGGCTCTACCCCCACTAAATGGGGTAGCGCGCATCGATCGGTACCATTTTTGAGCTTCTCCGACTTTCGGAAGGGTTAGGGTTAGGGTTAGGGATGAAAGCACATAGGAGAAAGAGATATTCTTGAATAACTTTTTTTGTGAAGGTCGGAGAGACTTGGAAAGTGGTTGCATCTGGACTAATTTGGGTCCTGCGGATCGATTGGTACCATCCCCGAGCTTGTACGACCTTCGGAAGTGGTCGACCGACGAAATTCCCCCAAATCTGAGGAGATATTCTTGAATAACTTTTTTTGTGAAGGTCGGAGAGACTTGCAAGTAGGCTCTACCCCCACTCAATGGGGTAGCGCGCATCGATCTGTACCATCCTTGAGCTTCTCCGACTTTCGGAAGGGTTAGGGTTAGGGTTAGGGATGAAAGCACATAGGAGAAAGAGATATTCTTGAATAACTTTTTTTGTGAAGGTCGGAGAGACTTGGAAAGTGGTTGCATCTGGACTATTTTGGGTCCTGCGGATCGATTGGTACCATCCCCGAGCTTGTACGACCTTCGAAAGAGGTCGACCGACGAAATTCCCCCAAATCTGAGGAGATATTCTTGAATAACTTTTTTTGTGAAGGTCGGAGAGACTTGCAAGTAGGCTTTACCCCCACTAAATGGGGTTGCGCGCATCGATCGGTACCATCCTTGAGCTTCTCCGACTTTCGGAAGGGTTAGGGTTAGGGTTAGGGATGAAAGCACATAGGAGAAAGAGATATTCTTGAATAACTTTTTTTGTGAAGGTCGGAGAGACTTGCAAGTAGGCTCTACCCCCACTAAATGGGGTAGCGCGCATCGATCGGTACCATCTTTGAGCTTCTCCGACTTTCGGAAGGGTTAGGGTTAGGGTTAGGGATGAAAGCACATAGGAGAAAGAGATATTCTTGAATAACTTTTTTTGTGAAGGTCGGAGAGACTTGCAAGTAGGCTCTACCCCCACTAAATGGGGTAACGCGCATCGATCGGTACCATTCTTGAGCTTCTCCGACTTTCGGAAGGGTTAGGGTTAGGGTTAGGGATGAAAGCACATAGGAGAAAGAGATATTCTTGAATAACTTTTTTTGTGAAGGTCGGAGAGACTTGGAAAGTGGTTGCATCTGGACTAATTTGGGTCCTGCGGATCGATTGGTACCATCCCCGAGCTTGTACGACCTTCGGAAGAGGTCGACCGACGAAATTCCCCCAAATCTGAGGAGATATTCTTGAATAACTTTTTTTGTGAAGGTCGGAGAGACTTGCAAGTAGGCTCTACCCCCACTAAATGGGGTAGCGCGCATCGATCGGTACCATCCTTGAGCTTCTCCGACTTTCGGAAGGGTTAGGGTTAGGGTTAGGGATGAAAGCACATAGGAGAAACAGATATTCTTGAATAACTTTTTTTGTGAAAGTCGGAGAGACTTGCAAGTAGGCTCTACCCCCACTAAATGGGGTAGCGCGCATCGATCGGTACCATCCTTGAGCTTCTCCGACTTTCGGAAGGGTTAGGGTTAGGGTTAGGGATGAAAGCACATAGGAGAAAGAGATATTCTTGAATAACTTTTTTTGTGAAGGTCGGAGAGACTTGAAAAGTGGTTGCATCTGGACTAATTTGGGTCCTGCGGATCGATTGGTACCAACCCCGAGCTTGTACGACCTTCGGAAGAGGTCGACCGACGAAATTCCCCCAAATCTGAGGAGATATTCTTGAATAACTTTTTTTGTGAAGGTCGGAGAGACTTGCAAGTAGGCTCTACCCCCACTAAATGGGGTTGCGCGCATCGATCGGTACCATCCTTGAGCTTCTCCGACTTTCGGAAGGGTTAGGGTTAGGGTTAGGGATGAAAGCACATAGGAGAAAGAGATATTCTTGAATAACTTTTTTTGTGAAGGTCGGAGAGACTTGCAAGTAGGCTCTACCCCCACTAAATGGGGTAGCGCGCATCGATCGGTACCATCCTTGAGCTTCTCCGACTTTTGGAAGGGTTAGGGTTAGGGTTAGGGATGAAAGCACATAGGAGAAAGAGATATTCTTGAATAACTTTTTTTGTGAAGGTCGGAGAGACTTGCAAGTAGGCTCTACCCCCACTAAATGGGGTAGCGCGCATCGATCGGTACCATCCTTGAGCTTCTCCGACTTTCGGAAGGGTTAGGGTTAGGGTTAGGGATGAAAGCACATAGGAGAAAGAGATATTCTTGAATAACTTTTTTTGTGAAGGTCGGAGAGACTTGGAAAGTGGTTGCATCTGGACTAATTTGGGTCCTGCGGATCGATTGGTACCATCCCCGAGCTTGTACGACCTTCGGAAGAGGTCGACCGACGAAATTCCCCCAAATCTGAGGAGATATTCTTGAATAACTTTTTTTGTGAAGGTCGGAGAGACTTGCAAGTAGGCTCTACCCCCACTAAATGGGGTAGCGCGCATCGATCGGTACCATCCTTGAGCTTCTCCGACTTTCGGAAGGGTTAGGGTTAGGGTTAGGGATGAAAGCACATAGGAGAAAGAGATATTCTTGAATAACTTTTTTTGTGAAGGTCGGAGAGACTTGGAAAGTGGTTGCATCTGGACTAATTTGGGTCCTGCGGATCGATTGGTACCATCCCCGAGCTTGTACGACCTTCGGAAGAGGTCGACCGACGAAATTCCCCCAAATCTGAGGAGATATTCTTGAATAACTTTTTTTGTGAAGGTCGGAGAGACTTGCAAGTAGGCTCTACCCCCACTAAATGGGGTTGCGCGCATCGATCGGTACCATCCTTGAGCTTCTCCGACTTTCGGAAGGGTTAGGGTTAGGGTTAGGGATGAAAGCACATAGGAGAAACAGATATTCTTGAATAACTTTTTTTGTGAAAGTCGGAGAGACTTGCAAGTAGGCTCTACCCCCACTAAATGGGGTAGCGCGCATCGATCGGTACCATCCTTGAGCTTCTCCGACTTTCGGAAGGGTTAGGGTTAGGGTTAGGGATGAAAGCACATAGGAGAAAGAGATATTCTTGAATAACTTTTTTTGTGAAGGTCGGAGAGACTTGAAAAGTGGTTGCATCTGGACTAATTTGGGTCCTGCGGATCGATTGGTACCATCCCCGAGCTTGTACGACCTTCGGAAGAGGTCGACCGACGAAATTCCCCCAAATCTGAGGAGATATTCTTGAATAACTTTTTTTGTGAAGGTCGGAGAGACTTGCAAGTAGGCTCTACCCCCACTAAATGGGGTTGCGCGCATCGATCGGTACCATCCTTGAGCTTCTCCGACTTTCGGAAGGGTTAGGGTTAGGGTTAGGGATGAAAGCACATAGGAGAAAGAGATATTCTTGAATAACTTTTTTTGTGAAGGTCGGAGAGACTTGCAAGTAGGCTCTACCCCCACTAAATGGGGTAGCGCGCATCGATCGGTACCATCCTTGAGCTTCTCCGACTTTTGGAAGGGTTAGGGTTAGGGTTAGGGATGAAAGCACATAGGAGAAAGAGATATTCTTGAATAACTTTTTTTGTGAAGGTCGGAGAGACTTGCAAGTAGGCTCTACCCCCACTAAATGGGGTAGCGCGCATCGATCGGTACCATCCTTGAGCTTCTCCGACTTTCGGAAGGGTTAGGGTTAGGGTTAGGGATGAAAGCACATAGGAGAAAGAGATATTCTTGAATAACTTTTTTTGTGAAGGTCGGAGAGACTTGGAAAGTGGTTGCATCTGGACTAATTTGGGTCCTGCGGATCGATTGGTACCATCCCCGAGCTTGTACGACCTTCGGAAGAGGTCGACCGACGAAATTCCCCCAAATCTGAGGAGATATTCTTGAATAACTTTTTTTGTGAAGGTCGGAGAGACTTGCAAGTAGGCTCTACCCCCACTAAATGGGGTAGCGCGCATCGATCGGTACCATCCTTGAGCTTCTCCGACTTTCGGAAGGGTTAGGGTTAGGGTTAGGGATGAAAGCACATAGGAGAAAGAGATATTCTTGAATAACTTTTTTTGTGAAGGTCGGAGAGACTTGGAAAGTGGTTGCATCTGGACTAATTTGGGTCCTGCGGATCGATTGGTACCATCCCCGAGCTTGTACGACCTTCGGAAGAGGTCGACCGACGAAATTCCCCCAAATCTGAGGAGATATTCTTGAATAACTTTTTTTGTGAAGGTCGGAGAGACTTGCAAGTAGGCTCTACCCCCACTAAATGGGGTTGCGCGCATCGATCGGTACCATCCTTGAGCTTCTCCGACTTTCGGAAGGGTTAGGGTTAGGGTTAGGGATGAAAGCACATAGGAGAAAGAGATATTCTTGAATAACTTTTTTTGTGAAGGTCGGAGAGACTTGCAAGTAGGCTCTACCCCCACTAAATGGGGTAGCGCGCATCGATCGGTACCATCCTTGAGCTTCTCCGACTTTTGGAAGGGTTAGGGTTAGGGTTAGGGATGAAAGCACATAGGAGAAAGAGATATTCTTGAATAACTTTTTTTGTGAAGGTCGGAGAGACTTGCAAGTAGGCTCTACCCCCACTAAATGGGGTAGCGCGCATCGATCGGTACCATCCTTGAGCTTCTCCGACTTTCGGAAGGGTTAGGGTTAGGGTTAGGGATGAAAGCACATAGGAGAAAGAGATATTCTTGAATAACTTTTTTTGTGAAGGTCGGAGAGACTTGGAAAGTGGTTGCATCTGGACTAATTTGGGTCCTGCGGATCGATTGGTACCATCCCCGAGCTTGTACGACCTTCGGAAGAGGTCGACCGACGAAATTCCCCCAAATCTGAGGAGATATTCTTGAATAACTTTTTTTGTGAAGGTCGGAGAGACTTGCAAGTAGGCTCTACCCCCACTAAATGGGGTAGCGCGCATCGATCGGTACCATCCTTGAGCTTCTCCGACTTTCGGAAGGGTTAGGGTTAGGGTTAGGGATGAAAGCACATAGGAGAAAGAGATATTCTTGAATAACTTTTTTTGTGAAGGTCGGAGAGACTTGGAAAGTGGTTGCATCTGGACTAATTTGGGTCCTGCGGATCGATTGGTACCATCCCCGAGCTTGTACGACCTTCGGAAGAGGTCGACCGACGAAATTCCCCCAAATCTGAGGAGATATTCTTGAATAACTTTTTTTGTGAAGGTCGGAGAGACTTGCAAGTAGGCTCTACCCCCACTAAATGGGGTTGCGCGCATCGATCGGTACCATCCTTGAGCTTCTCCGACTTTCGGAAGGGTTAGGGTTAGGGTTAGGGATGAAAGCACATAGGAGAAAGAGATATTCTTGAATAACTTTTTTTGTGAAGGTCGGAGAGACTTGCAAGTAGGCTCTACCCCCACTAAATGGGGTAGCGCGCATCGATCGGTACCATCCTTGAGCTTCTCCGACTTTTGGAAGGGTTAGGGTTAGGGTTAGGGATGAAAGCACATAGGAGAAAGAGATATTCTTGAATAACTTTTTTTGTGAAGGTCGGAGAGACTTGCAAGTAGGCTCTACCCCCACTAAATGGGGTAGCGCGCATCGATCGGTACCATCCTTGAGCTTCTCCGACTTTCGGAAGGGTTAGGGTTAGGGTTAGGGATGAAAGCACATAGGAGAAAGAGATATTCTTGAATAACTTTTTTTGTGAAGGTCGGAGAGACTTGGAAAGTGGTTGCATCTGGACTAATTTGGGTCCTGCGGATCGATTGGTACCATCCCCGAGCTTGTACGACCTTCGGAAGAGGTCGACCGACGAAATTCCCCCAAATCTGAGGAGATATTCTTGAATAACTTTTTTTGTGAAGGTCGGAGAGACTTGCAAGTAGGCTCTACCCCCACTAAATGGGGTAGCGCGCATCGATCGGTACCATCCTTGAGCTTCTCCGACTTTCGGAAGGGTTAGGGTTAGGGTTAGGGATGAAAGCACATAGGAGAAAGAGATATTCTTGAATAACTTTTTTTGTGAAGGTCGGAGAGACTTGGAAAGTGGTTGCATCTGGACTAATTTGGGTCCTGCGGATCGATTGGTACCATCCCCGAGCTTGTACGACCTTCGGAAGAGGTCGACCGACGAAATTCCCCCAAATCTGAGGAGATATTCTTGAATAACTTTTTTTGTGAAGGTCGGAGAGACTTGCAAGTAGGCTCTACCCCCACTAAATGGGGTAGCGCGCATCGATCGGTACCATCCTTGAGCTTCTCCGACTTTCGGAAGGGTTAGGGTTAGGGTTAGGGATGAAAGCACATAGGAGAAAGAGATATTCTTGAATAACTTTTTTTGTGAAGGTCGGAGAGACTTGCAAGTAGGCTCTACCCCCACTAAATGGGGTAGCGCGCATCGATCGGTACCATCCTTGAGCTTCTCCGACTTTCGGAAGGGTTAGGGTTAGGGTTAGGGATGAAAGCACATAGGAGAAAGAGATATTCTTGAATAACTTTTTTTGTGAAGGTCGGAGAGACTTGGAAAGTGGTTGCATCTGGACTAATTTGGGTCCTGCGGATCGATTGGTACCATCCCCGAGCTTGTACGACCTTCGGAAGAGGTCGACCGACGAAATTCCCCCAAATCTGAGGAGATATTCTTGAATAACTTTTTTTGTGAAGGTCGGAGAGACTTGCAAGTAGGCTCTACCCCCACTAAATGGGGTAGCGCGCATCGATCGGTACCATCCTTGAGCTTCTCCGACTTTCGGAAGGGTTAGGGTTAGGGTTAGGGATGAAAGCACATAGGAGAAAGAGATATTCTTGAATAACTTTTTTTGTGAAGGTCGGAGAGACTTGGAAAGTGGTTGCATCTGGACTAATTTGGGTCCTGCGGATCGATTGGTACCATCCCCGAGCTTGTACGACCTTCGGAAGAGGTCGACCGACGAAATTCCCCCAAATCTGAGGAGATATTCTTGAATAACTTTTTTTGTGAAGGTCGGAGAGACTTGCAAGTAGGCTCTACCCCCACTAAATGGGGTAGCGCGCATCGATCGGTACCATCCTTGAGCTTCTCCGACTTTCGGAAGGGTTAGGGTTAGGGTTAGGGATGAAAGCACATAGGAGAAAGAGATATTCTTGAATAACTTTTTTTGTGAAGGTCGGAGAGACTTGCAAGTAGGCTCTACCCCCACTAAATGGGGTAGCGCGCATCGATCGGTACCATCCTTGAGCTTCTCCGACTTTCGGAAGGGTTAGGGTTAGGGTTAGGGATGAAAGCACATAGGAGAAAGAGATATTCTTGAATAACTTTTTTTGTGAAGGTCGGAGAGACTTGGAAAGTGGTTGCATCTGGACTAATTTGGGTCCTGCGGATCGATTGGTACCATCCCCGAGCTTGTACGACCTTCGGAAGAGGTCGACCGACGAAATTCCCCCAAATCTGAGGAGATATTCTTGAATAACTTTTTTTGTGAAGGTCGGAGAGACTTGCAAGTAGGCTCTACCCCCACTAAATGGGGTAGCGCGCATCGATCGGTACCATCCTTGAGCTTCTCCGACTTTCGGAAGGGTTAGGGTTAGGGTTAGGGATGAAAGCACATAGGAGAAAGAGATATTCTTGAATAACTTTTTTTGTGAAGGTCGGAGAGACTTGGAAAGTGGTTGCATCTGGACTAATTTGGGTCCTGCGGATCGATTGGTACCATCCCCGAGCTTGTACGACCTTCGGAAGAGGTCGACCGACGAAATTCCCCCAAATCTGAGGAGATATTCTTGAATAACTTTTTTTGTGAAGGTCGGAGAGACTTGCAAGTAGGCTCTACCCCCACTAAATGGGGTAGCGCGCATCGATCGGTACCATCCTTGAGCTTCTCCGACTTTCGGAAGGGTTAGGGTTAGGGTTAGGGATGAAAGCACATAGGAGAAAGAGATATTCTTGAATAACTTTTTTTGTGAAGGTCGGAGAGACTTGGAAAGTGGTTGCATCTGGACTAATTTGGGTCCTGCGGATCGATTGGTACCATCCCCGAGCTTGTACGACCTTCGGAAGAGGTCGACCGACGAAATTCCCCCAAATCTGAGGAGATATTCTTGAATAACTTTTTTTGTGAAGGTCGGAGAGACTTGCAAGTAGGCTCTACCCCCACTAAATGGGGTTGCGCGCATCGATCGGTACCATCCTTGAGCTTCTCCGACTTTCGGAAGGGTTAGGGTTAGGGTTAGGGATGAAAGCACATAGGAGAAAGAGATATTCTTGAATAACTTTTTTTGTGAAGGTCGGAGAGACTTGCAAGTAGGCTCTACCCCCACTAAATGGGGTAGCGCGCATCGATCGGTACCATCCTTGAGCTTCTCCGACTTTTGGAAGGGTTAGGGTTAGGGTTAGGGATGAAAGCACATAGGAGAAAGAGATATTCTTGAATAACTTTTTTTGTGAAGGTCGGAGAGACTTGCAAGTAGGCTCTACCCCCACTAAATGGGGTAGCGCGCATCGATCGGTACCATCCTTGAGCTTCTCCGACTTTCGGAAGGGTTAGGGTTAGGGTTAGGGATGAAAGCACATAGGAGAAAGAGATATTCTTGAATAACTTTTTTTGTGAAGGTCGGAGAGACTTGGAAAGTGGTTGCATCTGGACTAATTTGGGTCCTGCGGATCGATTGGTACCATCCCCGAGCTTGTACGACCTTCGGAAGAGGTCGACCGACGAAATTCCCCCAAATCTGAGGAGATATTCTTGAATAACTTTTTTTGTGAAGGTCGGAGAGACTTGCAAGTAGGCTCTACCCCCACTAAATGGGGTAGCGCGCATCGATCGGTACCATCCTTGAGCTTCTCCGACTTTCGGAAGGGTTAGGGTTAGGGTTAGGGATGAAAGCACATAGGAGAAAGAGATATTCTTGAATAACTTTTTTTGTGAAGGTCGGAGAGACTTGGAAAGTGGTTGCATCTGGACTAATTTGGGTCCTGCGGATCGATTGGTACCATCCCCGAGCTTGTACGACCTTCGGAAGAGGTCGACCGACGAAATTCCCCCAAATCTGAGGAGATATTCTTGAATAACTTTTTTTGTGAAGGTCGGAGAGACTTGCAAGTAGGCTCTACCCCCACTAAATGGGGTTGCGCGCATCGATCGGTACCATCCTTGAGCTTCTCCGACTTTCGGAAGGGTTAGGGTTAGGGTTAGGGATGAAAGCACATAGGAGAAAGAGATATTCTTGAATAACTTTTTTTGTGAAGGTCGGAGAGACTTGCAAGTAGGCTCTACCCCCACTAAATGGGGTAGCGCGCATCGATCGGTACCATCCTTGAGCTTCTCCGACTTTTGGAAGGGTTAGGGTTAGGGTTAGGGATGAAAGCACATAGGAGAAAGAGATATTCTTGAATAACTTTTTTTGTGAAGGTCGGAGAGACTTGCAAGTAGGCTCTACCCCCACTAAATGGGGTAGCGCGCATCGATCGGTACCATCCTTGAGCTTCTCCGACTTTCGGAAGGGTTAGGGTTAGGGTTAGGGATGAAAGCACATAGGAGAAAGAGATATTCTTGAATAACTTTTTTTGTGAAGGTCGGAGAGACTTGGAAAGTGGTTGCATCTGGACTAATTTGGGTCCTGCGGATCGATTGGTACCATCCCCGAGCTTGTACGACCTTCGGAAGAGGTCGACCGACGAAATTCCCCCAAATCTGAGGAGATATTCTTGAATAACTTTTTTTGTGAAGGTCGGAGAGACTTGCAAGTAGGCTCTACCCCCACTAAATGGGGTAGCGCGCATCGATCGGTACCATCCTTGAGCTTCTCCGACTTTCGGAAGGGTTAGGGTTAGGGTTAGGGATGAAAGCACATAGGAGAAAGAGATATTCTTGAATAACTTTTTTTGTGAAGGTCGGAGAGACTTGGAAAGTGGTTGCATCTGGACTAATTTGGGTCCTGCGGATCGATTGGTACCATCCCCGAGCTTGTACGACCTTCGGAAGAGGTCGACCGACGAAATTCCCCCAAATCTGAGGAGATATTCTTGAATAACTTTTTTTGTGAAGGTCGGAGAGACTTGCAAGTAGGCTCTACCCCCACTAAATGGGGTAGCGCGCATCGATCGGTACCATCCTTGAGCTTCTCCGACTTTCGGAAGGGTTAGGGTTAGGGTTAGGGATGAAAGCACATAGGAGAAAGAGATATTCTTGAATAACTTTTTTTGTGAAGGTCGGAGAGACTTGGAAAGTGGTTGCATCTGGACTAATTTGGGTCCTGCGGATCGATTGGTACCATCCCCGAGCTTGTACGACCTTCGGAAGAGGTCGACCGACGAAATTCCCCCAAATCTGAGGAGATATTCTTGAATAACTTTTTTTGTGAAGGTCGGAGAGACTTGCAAGTAGGCTCTACCCCCACTAAATGGGGTAGCGCGCATCGATCGGTACCATCCTTGAGCTTCTCCGACTTTCGGAAGGGTTAGGGTTAGGGTTAGGGATGAAAGCACATAGGAGAAAGAGATATTCTTGAATAACTTTTTTTGTGAAGGTCGGAGAGACTTGCAAGTAGGCTCTACCCCCACTAAATGGGGTAACGCGCATCGATCGGTACCATCCTTGAGCTTCTCCGACTTTCGGAAGGGTTAGGGTTAGGGTTAGGGATGAAAGCACATAGGAGAAAGAGATATTCTTGAATAACTTTTTTTGTGAAGGTCGGAGAGACTTGGAAAGTGGTTGCATCTGGACTAATTTGGGTCCTGCGGATCGATTGGTACCATCCCCGAGCTTGTACGACCTTCGGAAGAGGTCGACCGACGAAATTCCCCCAAATCTGAGGAGATATTCTTGAATAACTTTTTTTGTGAAGGTCGGAGAGACTTGCAAGTAGGCTCTACCCCCACTAAATGGGGTTGCGCGCATCGATCGGTACCATCCTTGAGCTTCTCCGACTTTCGGAAGGGTTAGGGTTAGGGTTAGGGATGAAAGCACATAGGAGAAACAGATATTCTTGAATAACTTTTTTTGTGAAGGTCGGAGAGACTTGCAAGTAGGCTCTACCCCCACTAAATGGGGTAGCGCGCATCGATCGGTACCATCCTTGAGCTTCTCCGACTTTCGGAAGGGTTAGGGTTAGGGTTAGGGATGAAAGCACATAGGAGAAAGAGATATTCTTGAATAACTTTTTTTGTGAAGGTCGGAGAGACTTGCAAGTAGGCTCTACCCCCACTAAATGGGGTAGCGCGCATCGATCGGTACCATCCTTGAGCTTCTCCGACTTTCGGAAGGGTTAGGGTTAGGGTTAGGGATGAAAGCACATAGGAGAAAGAGATATTCTTGAATAACTTTTTTTGTGAAGGTCGGAGAGACTTGGAAAGTGGTTGCATCTGGACTAATTTGGGTCCTGCGGATCGATTGGTACTATCCCCGAGCTTGTACGACCTTCGGAAGAGGTCGACCGACGAAATTCCCCCAAATCTGAGGAGATATTCTTGAATAACGTTTTTTGTGAAGGTCGGAGAGACTTGCAAGTAGGCTCTACCCCCACTAAATGGGGTAGCGCGCATCGATCGGTACCATCCTTGAGCTTCTCCGACTTTTGGAAGGGTTAGGGTTAGGGTTAGGGATGAAAGCACATAGGAGAAAGAGATATTCTTGAATAACTTTTTTTGTGAAGGTCGGAGAGACTTGCAAGTAGGCTCTACCCCCACTAAATGGGGTTGCGCGCATCGATCAGTACCATCCTTGAGCTTCTCCGACTTTCGGAAGGGTTAGGGTTAGGGTTAGGGATGAAAGCACATAGGAGAAAGAGATATTCTTGAATAACTTTTTTTGTGAAGGTCGGAGAGACTTGCAAGTAGGCTCTACCCCCACTAAATGGGGTAGCGCGCATCGATCGGTACCATCTTTGAGCTTCTCCGACTTTCGGAAGGGTTAGGGTTAGGGTTAGGGATGAAAGCACATAGGAGAAAGAGATATTCTTGAATAACTTTTTTTGTGAAGGTCGGAGAGACTTGCAAGTAGGCTCTACCCCCACTAAATGGGGTAGCGCGCATCGATCGGTACCATTTTTGAGCTTCTCCGACTTTCGGAAGGGTTAGGGTTAGGGTTAGGGATGAAAGCACATAGGAGAAAGAGATATTCTTGAATAACTTTTTTTGTGAAGGTCGGAGAGACTTGGAAAGTGGTTGCATCTGGACTAATTTGGGTCCTGCGGATCGATTGGTACCATCCCCGAGCTTGTACGACCTTCGGAAGTGGTCGACCGACGAAATTCCCCCAAATCTGAGGAGATATTCTTGAATAACTTTTTTTGTGAAGGTCGGAGAGACTTGCAAGTAGGCTCTACCCCCACTCAATGGGGTAGCGCGCATCGATCGGTACCATCCTTGAGCTTCTCCGACTTTCGGAAGGGTTAGGGTTAGGGTTAGGGATGAAAGCACATAGGAGAAAGAGATATTCTTGAATAACTTTTTTTGTGAAGGTCGGAGAGACTTGGAAAGTGGTTGCATCTGGACTAATTTGGGTCCTGCGGATCGATTGGTACCATCCCCGAGCTTGTACGACCTTCGAAAGAGGTCGACCGACGAAATTCCCCCAAATCTGAGGAGATATTCTTGAATAACTTTTTTTGTGAAGGTCGGAGAGACTTGCAAGTAGGCTCTACCCCCACTAAATGGGGTAGCGCGCATCGATCGGTACCATCCTTGAGCTTCTCCGACTTTTGGAAGGGTTAGGGTTAGGGTTAGGGATGAAAGCACATAGGAGAAAGAGATATTCTTGAATAACTTTTTTTGTGAAGGTCGGAGAGACTTGCAAGTAGGCTCTACCCCCACTAAATGGGGTTGCGCGCATCGATCAGTACCATCCTTGAGCTTCTCCGACTTTCGGAAGGGTTAGGGTTAGGGTTAGGGATGAAAGCACATAGGAGAAAGAGATATTCTTGAATAACTTTTTTTGTGAAGGTCGGAGAGACTTGCAAGTAGGCTCTACCCCCACTAAATGGGGTAGCGCGCATCGATCGGTACCATCTTTGAGCTTCTCCGACTTTCGGAAGGGTTAGGGTTAGGGTTAGGGATGAAAGCACATAGGAGAAAGAGATATTCTTGAATAACTTTTTTTGTGAAGGTCGGAGAGACTTGCAAGTAGGCTCTACCCCCACTAAATGGGGTAGCGCGCATCGATCGGTACCATTTTTGAGCTTCTCCGACTTTCGGAAGGGTTAGGGTTAGGGTTAGGGATGAAAGCACATAGGAGAAAGAGATATTCTTGAATAACTTTTTTTGTGAAGGTCGGAGAGACTTGGAAAGTGGTTGCATCTGGACTAATTTGGGTCCTGCGGATCGATTGGTACCATCCCCGAGCTTGTACGACCTTCGGAAGTGGTCGACCGACGAAATTCCCCCAAATCTGAGGAGATATTCTTGAATAACTTTTTTTGTGAAGGTCGGAGAGACTTGCAAGTAGGCTCTACCCCCACTCAATGGGGTAGCGCGCATCGATCGGTACCATCCTTGAGCTTCTCCGACTTTCGGAAGGGTTAGGGTTAGGGTTAGGGATGAAAGCACATAGGAGAAAGAGATATTCTTGAATAACTTTTTTTGTGAAGGTCGGAGAGACTTGGAAAGTGGTTGCATCTGGACTAATTTGGGTCCTGCGGATCGATTGGTACCATCCCCGAGCTTGTACGACCTTCGAAAGAGGTCGACCGACGAAATTCCCCCAAATCTGAGGAGATATTCTTGAATAACTTTTTTTGTGAAGGTCGGAGAGACTTGCAAGTAGGCTCTACCCCCACTAAATGGGGTTGCGCGCATCGATCGGTACCATCCTTGAGCTTCTCCGACTTTCGGAAGGGTTAGGGTTAGGGTTAGGGATGAAAGCACATAGGAGAAAGAGATATTCTTGAATAACTTTTTTTGTGAAGGTCGGAGAGACTTGGAAAGTGGTTGCATCTGGACTAATTTGGGTCCTGCGGATCGATTGGTACTATCCCCGAGCTTGTACGACCTTCGGAAGAGGTCGACCGACGAAATTCCCCCAAATCTGAGGAGATATTCTTGAATAACGTTTTTTGTGAAGGTCGGAGAGACTTGCAAGTAGGCTCTACCCCCACTAAATGGGGTAGCGCGCATCGATCGGTACCATCCTTGAGCTTCTCCGACTTTTGGAAGGGTTAGGGTTAGGGTTAGGGATGAAAGCACATAGGAGAAAGAGATATTCTTGAATAACTTTTTTTGTGAAGGTCGGAGAGACTTGCAAGTAGGCTCTACCCCCACTAAATGGGGTTGCGCGCATCGATCAGTACCATCCTTGAGCTTCTCCGACTTTCGGAAGGGTTAGGGTTAGGGTTAGGGATGAAAGCACATAGGAGAAAGAGATATTCTTGAATAACTTTTTTTGTGAAGGTCGGAGAGACTTGCAAGTAGGCTCTACCCCCACTAAATGGGGTAGCGCGCATCGATCGGTACCATCTTTGAGCTTCTCCGACTTTCGGAAGGGTTAGGGTTAGGGTTAGGGATGAAAGCACATAGGAGAAAGAGATATTCTTGAATAACTTTTTTTGTGAAGGTCGGAGAGACTTGCAAGTAGGCTCTACCCCCACTAAATGGGGTAGCGCGCATCGATCGGTACCATTTTTGAGCTTCTCCGACTTTCGGAAGGGTTAGGGTTAGGGTTAGGGATGAAAGCACATAGGAGAAAGAGATATTCTTGAATAACTTTTTTTGTGAAGGTCGGAGAGACTTGGAAAGTGGTTGCATCTGGACTAATTTGGGTCCTGCGGATCGATTGGTACCATCCCCGAGCTTGTACGACCTTCGGAAGTGGTCGACCGACGAAATTCCCCCAAATCTGAGGAGATATTCTTGAATAACTTTTTTTGTGAAGGTCGGAGAGACTTGCAAGTAGGCTCTACCCCCACTCAATGGGGTAGCGCGCATCGATCGGTACCATCCTTGAGCTTCTCCGACTTTCGGAAGGGTTAGGGTTAGGGTTAGGGATGAAAGCACATAGGAGAAAGAGATATTCTTGAATAACTTTTTTTGTGAAGGTCGGAGAGACTTGGAAAGTGGTTGCATCTGGACTAATTTGGGTCCTGCGGATCGATTGGTACCATCCCCGAGCTTGTACGACCTTCGAAAGAGGTCGACCGACGAAATTCCCCCAAATCTGAGGAGATATTCTTGAATAACTTTTTTTGTGAAGGTCGGAGAGACTTGCAAGTAGGCTCTACCCCCACTAAATGGGGTTGCGCGCATCGATCGGTACCATCCTTGAGCTTCTCCGACTTTCGGAAGGGTTAGGGTTAGGGTTAGGGATGAAAGCACATAGGAGAAAGAGATATTCTTGAATAACTTTTTTTGTGAAGGTCGGAGAGACTTGCAAGTAGGCTCTACCCCCACTAAATGGGGTAGCGCGCATCGATCGGTACCATCTTTGAGCTTCTCCGACTTTCGGAAGGGTTAGGGTTAGGGTTAGGGATGAAAGCACATAGGAGAAACAGATATTCTTGAATAACTTTTTTTGTGAAAGTCGGAGAGACTTGCAAGTAGGCTCTACCCCCACTAAATGGGGTAGCGCGCATCGATCGGTACCATCCTTGAGCTTCTCCGACTTTCGGAAGGGTTAGGGTTAGGGTTAGGGATGAAAGCACATAGGAGAAAGAGATATTCTTGAATAACTTTTTTTGTGAAGGTCGGAGAGACTTGAAAAGTGGTTGCATCTGGACTAATTTGGGTCCTGCGGATCGATTGGTACCATCCCCGAGCTTGTACGACCTTCGGAAGAGGTCGACCGACGAAATTCCCCCAAATCTGAGGAGATATTCTTGAATAACTTTTTTTGTGAAGGTCGGAGAGACTTGCAAGTAGGCTCTACCCCCACTAAATGGGGTAGCGCGCATCGATCGGTACCATCCTTGAGCTTCTCCGACTTTCGGAAGGGTTAGGGTTAGGGTTAGGGATGAAAGCACATAGGAGAAAGAGATATTCTTGAATAACTTTTTTTGTGAAGGTCGGAGAGACTTGCAAGTAGGCTCTACCCCCACTAAATGGGGTAGCGCGCATCGATCGGTACCATCCTTGAGCTTCTCCGACTTTTGGAAGGGTTAGGGTTAGGGTTAGGGATGAAAGCACATAGGAGAAAGAGATATTCTTGAATAACTTTTTTTGTGAAGGTCGGAGAGACTTGCAAGTAGGCTCTACCCCCACTAAATGGGGTAGCGCGCATCGATCGGTACCATCCTTGAGCTTCTCCGACTTTCGGAAGGGTTAGGGTTAGGGTTAGGGATGAAAGCACATAGGAGAAAGAGATATTCTTGAATAACTTTTTTTGTGAAGGTCGGAGAGACTTGGAAAGTGGTTGCATCTGGACTAATTTGGGTCCTGCGGATCGATTGGTACCATCCCCGAGCTTGTACGACCTTCGGAAGAGGTCGACCGACGAAATTCCCCCAAATCTGAGGAGATATTCTTGAATAACTTTTTTTGTGAAGGTCGGAGAGACTTGCAAGTAGGCTCTACCCCCACTAAATGGGGTAGCGCGCATCGATCGGTACCATCCTTGAGCTTCTCCGACTTTCGGAAGGGTTAGGGTTAGGGTTAGGGATGAAAGCACATAGGAGAAAGAGATATTCTTGAATAACTTTTTTTGTGAAGGTCGGAGAGACTTGGAAAGTGGTTGCATCTGGACTAATTTGGGTCCTGCGGATCGATTGGTACCATCCCCGAGCTTGTACGACCTTCGGAAGAGGTCGACCGACGAAATTCCCCCAAATCTGAGGAGATATTCTTGAATAACTTTTTTTGTGAAGGTCGGAGAGACTTGCAAGTAGGCTCTACCCCCACTAAATGGGGTTGCGCGCATCGATCGGTACCATCCTTGAGCTTCTCCGACTTTCGGAAGGGTTAGGGTTAGGGTTAGGGATGAAAGCACATAGGAGAAACAGATATTCTTGAATAACTTTTTTTGTGAAAGTCGGAGAGACTTGCAAGTAGGCTCTACCCCCACTAAATGGGGTAGCGCGCATCGATCGGTACCATCCTTGAGCTTCTCCGACTTTCGGAAGGGTTAGGGTTAGGGTTAGGGATGAAAGCACATAGGAGAAAGAGATATTCTTGAATAACTTTTTTTGTGAAGGTCGGAGAGACTTGAAAAGTGGTTGCATCTGGACTAATTTGGGTCCTGCGGATCGATTGGTACCATCCCCGAGCTTGTACGACCTTCGGAAGAGGTCGACCGACGAAATTCCCCCAAATCTGAGGAGATATTCTTGAATAACTTTTTTTGTGAAGGTCGGAGAGACTTGCAAGTAGGCTCTACCCCCACTAAATGGGGTTGCGCGCATCGATCGGTACCATCCTTGAGCTTCTCCGACTTTCGGAAGGGTTAGGGTTAGGGTTAGGGATGAAAGCACATAGGAGAAAGAGATATTCTTGAATAACTTTTTTTGTGAAGGTCGGAGAGACTTGCAAGTAGGCTCTACCCCCACTAAATGGGGTAGCGCGCATCGATCGGTACCATCCTTGAGCTTCTCCGACTTTTGGAAGGGTTAGGGTTAGGGTTAGGGATGAAAGCACATAGGAGAAAGAGATATTCTTGAATAACTTTTTTTGTGAAGGTCGGAGAGACTTGCAAGTAGGCTCTACCCCCACTAAATGGGGTAGCGCGCATCGATCGGTACCATCCTTGAGCTTCTCCGACTTTCGGAAGGGTTAGGGTTAGGGTTAGGGATGAAAGCACATAGGAGAAAGAGATATTCTTGAATAACTTTTTTTGTGAAGGTCGGAGAGACTTGGAAAGTGGTTGCATCTGGACTAATTTGGGTCCTGCGGATCGATTGGTACCATCCCCGAGCTTGTACGACCTTCGGAAGAGGTCGACCGACGAAATTCCCCCAAATCTGAGGAGATATTCTTGAATAACTTTTTTTGTGAAGGTCGGAGAGACTTGCAAGTAGGCTCTACCCCCACTAAATGGGGTAGCGCGCATCGATCGGTACCATCCTTGAGCTTCTCCGACTTTCGGAAGGGTTAGGGTTAGGGTTAGGGATGAAAGCACATAGGAGAAAGAGATATTCTTGAATAACTTTTTTTGTGAAGGTCGGAGAGACTTGGAAAGTGGTTGCATCTGGACTAATTTGGGTCCTGCGGATCGATTGGTACCATCCCCGAGCTTGTACGACCTTCGGAAGAGGTCGACCGACGAAATTCCCCCAAATCTGAGGAGATATTCTTGAATAACTTTTTTTGTGAAGGTCGGAGAGACTTGCAAGTAGGCTCTACCCCCACTAAATGGGGTTGCGCGCATCGATCGGTACCATCCTTGAGCTTCTCCGACTTTCGGAAGGGTTAGGGTTAGGGTTAGGGATGAAAGCACATAGGAGAAAGAGATATTCTTGAATAACTTTTTTTGTGAAGGTCGGAGAGACTTGCAAGTAGGCTCTACCCCCACTAAATGGGGTAGCGCGCATCGATCGGTACCATCCTTGAGCTTCTCCGACTTTTGGAAGGGTTAGGGTTAGGGTTAGGGATGAAAGCACATAGGAGAAAGAGATATTCTTGAATAACTTTTTTTGTGAAGGTCGGAGAGACTTGCAAGTAGGCTCTACCCCCACTAAATGGGGTAGCGCGCATCGATCGGTACCATCCTTGAGCTTCTCCGACTTTCGGAAGGGTTAGGGTTAGGGTTAGGGATGAAAGCACATAGGAGAAAGAGATATTCTTGAATAACTTTTTTTGTGAAGGTCGGAGAGACTTGGAAAGTGGTTGCATCTGGACTAATTTGGGTCCTGCGGATCGATTGGTACCATCCCCGAGCTTGTACGACCTTCGGAAGAGGTCGACCGACGAAATTCCCCCAAATCTGAGGAGATATTCTTGAATAACTTTTTTTGTGAAGGTCGGAGAGACTTGCAAGTAGGCTCTACCCCCACTAAATGGGGTAGCGCGCATCGATCGGTACCATCCTTGAGCTTCTCCGACTTTCGGAAGGGTTAGGGTTAGGGTTAGGGATGAAAGCACATAGGAGAAAGAGATATTCTTGAATAACTTTTTTTGTGAAGGTCGGAGAGACTTGGAAAGTGGTTGCATCTGGACTAATTTGGGTCCTGCGGATCGATTGGTACCATCCCCGAGCTTGTACGACCTTCGGAAGAGGTCGACCGACGAAATTCCCCCAAATCTGAGGAGATATTCTTGAATAACTTTTTTTGTGAAGGTCGGAAAGACTTGCAAGTAGGCTCTACCCCCACTAAATGGGGTAGCGCGCATCGATCGGTACCATCCTTGAGCTTCTCCGACTTTCGGAAGGGTTAGGGTTAGGGTTAGGGATGAAAGCACATAGGAGAAAGAGATATTCTTGAATAACTTTTTTTGTGAAGGTCGGAGAGACTTGCAAGTAGGCTCTACCCCCACTAAATGGGGTAACGCGCATCGATCGGTACCATCCTTGAGCTTCTCCGACTTTCGGAAGGGTTAGGGTTAGGGTTAGGGATGAAAGCACATAGGAGAAAGAGATATTCTTGAATAACTTTTTTTGTGAAGGTCGGAGAGACTTGCAAGTAGGCTCTACCCCCACTAAATGGGGTAGCGCGCATCGATCGGTACCATCCTTGAGCTTCTCCGACTTTCGGAAGGGTTAGGGTTAGGGTTAGGGATGAAAGCACATAGGAGAAAGAGATATTCTTGAATAACTTTTTTTGTGAAGGTCGGAGAGACTTGGAAAGTGGTTGCATCTGGACTAATTTGGGTCCTGCGGATCGATTGGTACCATCCCCGAGCTTGTACGATTTTCGGAAGAGGTCGACCGACGAAATTCCCCCAAATCTGAGGAGATATTCTTGAATAACTTTTTTTGTGAAGGTCGGAGAGACTTGCAAGTAGGCTCTACCCCCACTAAATGGGGTAGCGCGCATCGATCGGTACCATCCTTGAGCTTCTCCGACTTTCGGAAGGGTTAGGGTTAGGGTTAGGGATGAAAGCACATAGGAGAAAGAGATATTCTTGAATAACTTTTTTTGTGAAGGTCGGAGAGACTTGGAAAGTGGTTGCATCTGGACTAATTTGGGTCCTGCGGATCGATTGGTACCATCCCCGAGCTTGTACGACCTTCGGAAGAGGTCGACCGACGAAATTCCCCCAAATCTGAGGAGATATTCTTGAATAACTTTTTTTGTGAAGGTCGGAAAGACTTGCAAGTAGGCTCTACCCCCACTAAATGGGGTAGCGCGCATCGATCGGTACCATCCTTGAGCTTCTCCGACTTTCGGAAGGGTTAGGGTTAGGGTTAGGGATGAAAGCACATAGGAGAAAGAGATATTCTTGAATAACTTTTTTTGTGAAGGTCGGAGAGACTTGCAAGTAGGCTCTACCCCCACTAAATGGGGTAACGCGCATCGATCGGTACCATCCTTGAGCTTCTCCGACTTTCGGAAGGGTTAGGGTTAGGGTTAGGGATGAAAGCACATAGGAGAAAGAGATATTCTTGAATAACTTTTTTTGTGAAGGTCGGAGAGACTTGGAAAGTGGTTGCATCTGGACTAATTTGGGTCCTGCGGATCGATTGGTACCATCCCCGAGCTTGTACGACCTTCGGAAGAGGTCGACCGACGAAATTCCCCCAAATCTGAGGAGATATTCTTGAATAACTTTTTTTGTGAAGGTCGGAGAGACTTGCAAGTAGGCTCTACCCCCACTAAATGGGGTTGCGCGCATCGATCGGTACCATCCTTGAGCTTCTCCGACTTTCGGAAGGGTTAGGGTTAGGGTTAGGGATGAAAGCACATAGGAGAAACAGATATTCTTGAATAACTTTTTTTGTGAAGGTCGGAGAGACTTGCAAGTAGGCTCTACCCCCACTAAATGGGGTAGCGCGCATCGATCGGTACCATCCTTGAGCTTCTCCGACTTTCAGAAGGGTTAGGGTTAGGGTTAGGGATGAAAGCACATAGGAGAAAGAGATATTCTTGAATAACTTTTTTTGTGAAGGTCGGAGAGACTTGGAAAGTGGTTGCATCTGGACTAATTTGGGTCCTGCGGATCGATTGGTACCATCCCCGAGCTTGTACGACCTTCGGAAGAGGTCGACCGACGAAATTCCCCCAAATCTGAGGAGATATTCTTGAATAACTTTTTTTGTGAAGGTCGGAAAGACTTGCAAGTAGGCTCTACCCCCACTAAATGGGGTAGCGCGCATCGATCGGTACCATCCTTGAGCTTCTCCGACTTTCGGAAGGGTTAGGGTTAGGGTTAGGGATGAAAGCACATAGGAGAAAGAGATATTCTTGAATAACTTTTTTTGTGAAGGTCGGAGAGACTTGCAAGTAGGCTCTACCCCCACTAAATGGGGTAACGCGCATCGATCGGTACCATCCTTGAGCTTCTCCGACTTTCGGAAGGGTTAGGGTTAGGGTTAGGGATGAAAGCACATAGGAGAAAGAGATATTCTTGAATAACTTTTTTTGTGAAGGTCGGAGAGACTTGGAAAGTGGTTGCATCTGGACTAATTTGGGTCCTGCGGATCGATTGGTACCATCCCCGAGCTTGTACGACCTTCGGAAGAGGTCGACCGACGAAATTCCCCCAAATCTGAGGAGATATTCTTGAATAACTTTTTTTGTGAAGGTCGGAGAGACTTGCAAGTAGGCTCTACCCCCACTAAATGGGGTTGCGCGCATCGATCGGTACCATCCTTGAGCTTCTCCGACTTTCGGAAGGGTTAGGGTTAGGGTTAGGGATGAAAGCACATAGGAGAAACAGATATTCTTGAATAACTTTTTTTGTGAAGGTCGGAGAGACTTGCAAGTAGGCTCTACCCCCACTAAATGGGGTAGCGCGCATCGATCGGTACCATCCTTGAGCTTCTCCGACTTTCAGAAGGGTTAGGGTTAGGGTTAGGGATGAAAGCACATAGGAGAAAGAGATATTCTTGAATAACTTTTTTTGTGAAGGTCGGAGAGACTTGCAAGTAGGCTCTACCCCCACTAAATGGGGTAGCGCGCATCGATCGGTACCATCCTTGAGCTTCTCCGACTTTCGGAAGGGTTAGGGTTAGGGTTAGGGATGAAAGCACATAGGAGAAAGAGATATTCTTGAATAACTTTTTTTGTGAAGGTCGGAGAGACTTGGAAAGTGGTTGCATCTGGACTAATTTGGGTCCTGCGGATCGATTGGTACTATCCCCGAGCTTGTACGACCTTCGGAAGAGGTCGACCGACGAAATTCCCCCAAATCTGAGGAGATATTCTTGAATAACGTTTTTTGTGAAGGTCGGAGAGACTTGCAAGTAGGCTCTACCCCCACTAAATGGGGTAGCGCGCATCGATCGGTACCATCCTTGAGCTTCTCCGACTTTTGGAAGGGTTAGGGTTAGGGTTAGGGATGAAAGCACATAGGAGAAAGAGATATTCTTGAATAACTTTTTTTGTGAAGGTCGGAGAGACTTGCAAGTAGGCTCTACCCCCACTAAATGGGGTTGCGCGCATCGATCGGTACCATCCTTGAGCTTCTCCGACTTTCGGAAGGGTTAGGGTTAGGGTTAGGGATGAAAGCACATAGGAGAAAGAGATATTCTTGAATAACTTTTTTTGTGAAGGTCGGAGAGACTTGCAAGTAGGCTCTACCCCCACTAAATGGGGTAGCGCGCATCGATCGGTACCATCTTTGAGCTTCTCCGACTTTCGGAAGGGTTAGGGTTAGGGTTAGGGATGAAAGCACATAGGAGAAAGAGATATTCTTGAATAACTTTTTTTGTGAAGGTCGGAGAGACTTGCAAGTAGGCTCTACCCCCACTAAATGGGGTAGCGCGCATCGATCGGTACCATTTTTGAGCTTCTCCGACTTTCGGAAGGGTTAGGGTTAGGGTTAGGGATGAAAGCACATAGGAGAAAGAGATATTCTTGAATAACTTTTTTTGTGAAGGTCGGAGAGACTTGGAAAGTGGTTGCATCTGGACTAATTTGGGTCCTGCGGATCGATTGGTACCATCCCCGAGCTTGTACGACCTTCGGAAGTGGTCGACCGACGAAATTCCCCCAAATCTGAGGAGATATTCTTGAATAACTTTTTTTGTGAAGGTCGGAGAGACTTGCAAGTAGGCTCTACCCCCACTCAATGGGGTAGCGCGCATCGATCGGTACCATCCTTGAGCTTCTCCGACTTTCGGAAGGGTTAGGGTTAGGGATGAAAGCACATAGGAGAAAGAGATATTCTTGAATAACTTTTTTTGTGAAGGTCGGAGAGACTTGGAAAGTGGTTGCATCTGGACTAATTTGGGTCCTGCGGATCGATTGGTACCATCCCCGAGCTTGTACGACCTTCGGAAGAGGTCGACCGACGAAATTCCCCCAAATCTGAGGAGATATTCTTGAATAACTTTTTTTGTGAAGGTCGGAGAGACTTGCAAGTAGGCTCTACCCCCACTAAATGGGGTAGCGCGCATCGATCGGTACCATCCTTGAGCTTCTCCGACTTTCGGAAGGGTTAGGGTTAGGGTTAGGGATGAAAGCACATAGGAGAAAGAGATATTCTTGAATAACTTTTTTTGTGAAGGTCGGAGAGACTTGGAAAGTGGTTGCATCTGGACTAATTTGGGTCCTGCGGATCGATTGGTACCATCCCCGAGCTTGTACGACCTTCGGAAGAGGTCGACCGACGAAATTCCCCCAAATCTGAGGAGATATTCTTGAATAACTTTTTTTGTGAAGGTCGGAAAGACTTGCAAGTAGGCTCTACCCCCACTAAATGGGGTAGCGCGCATCGATCGGTACCATCCTTGAGCTTCTCCGACTTTCGGAAGGGTTAGGGTTAGGGTTAGGGATGAAAGCACATAGGAGAAAGAGATATTCTTGAATAACTTTTTTTGTGAAGGTCGGAGAGACTTGCAAGTAGGCTCTACCCCCACTAAATGGGGTAACGCGCATCGATCGGTACCATCCTTGAGCTTCTCCGACTTTCGGAAGGGTTAGGGTTAGGGTTAGGGATGAAAGCACATAGGAGAAAGAGATATTCTTGAATAACTTTTTTTGTGAAGGTCGGAGAGACTTGCAAGTAGGCTCTACCCCCACTAAATGGGGTAGCGCGCATCGATCGGTACCATCCTTGAGCTTCTCCGACTTTCGGAAGGGTTAGGGTTAGGGTTAGGGATGAAAGCACATAGGAGAAAGAGATATTCTTGAATAACTTTTTTTGTGAAGGTCGGAGAGACTTGGAAAGTGGTTGCATCTGGACTAATTTGGGTCCTGCGGATCGATTGGTACCATCCCCGAGCTTGTACGACCTTCGGAAGAGGTCGACCGACGAAATTCCCCCAAATCTGAGGAGATATTCTTGAATAACTTTTTTTGTGAAGGTCGGAGAGACTTGCAAGTAGGCTCTACCCCCACTAAATGGGGTAGCGCGCATCGATCGGTACCATCCTTGAGCTTCTCCGACTTTCGGAAGGGTTAGGGTTAGGGTTAGGGATGAAAGCACATAGGAGAAAGAGATATTCTTGAATAACTTTTTTTGTGAAGGTCGGAGAGACTTGGAAAGTGGTTGCATCTGGACTAATTTGGGTCCTGCGGATCGATTGGTACCATCCCCGAGCTTGTACGACCTTCGGAAGAGGTCGACCGACGAAATTCCCCCAAATCTGAGGAGATATTCTTGAATAACTTTTTTTGTGAAGGTCGGAAAGACTTGCAAGTAGGCTCTACCCCCACTAAATGGGGTAGCGCGCATCGATCGGTACCATCCTTGAGCTTCTCCGACTTTCGGAAGGGTTAGGGTTAGGGTTAGGGATGAAAGCACATAGGAGAAAGAGATATTCTTGAATAACTTTTTTTGTGAAGGTCGGAGAGACTTGCAAGTAGGCTCTACCCCCACTAAATGGGGTAACGCGCATCGATCGGTACCATCCTTGAGCTTCTCCGACTTTCGGAAGGGTTAGGGTTAGGGTTAGGGATGAAAGCACATAGGAGAAAGAGATATTCTTGAATAACTTTTTTTGTGAAGGTCGGAGAGACTTGGAAAGTGGTTGCATCTGGACTAATTTGGGTCCTGCGGATCGATTGGTACCATCCCCGAGCTTGTACGACCTTCGGAAGAGGTCGACCGACGAAATTCCCCCAAATCTGAGGAGATATTCTTGAATAACTTTTTTTGTGAAGGTCGGAGAGACTTGCAAGTAGGCTCTACCCCCACTAAATGGGGTTGCGCGCATCGATCGGTACCATCCTTGAGCTTCTCCGACTTTCGGAAGGGTTAGGGTTAGGGTTAGGGATGAAAGCACATAGGAGAAAGAGATATTCTTGAATAACTTTTTTTGTGAAGGTCGGAGAGACTTGGAAAGTGGTTGCATCTGGACTAATTTGGGTCCTGCGGATCGATTGGTACCATCCCCGAGCTTGTACGACCTTCGGAAGAGGTCGACCGACGAAATTCCCCCAAATCTGAGGAGATATTCTTGAATAACTTTTTTTGTGAAGGTCGGAAAGACTTGCAAGTAGGCTCTACCCCCACTAAATGGGGTAGCGCGCATCGATCGGTACCATCCTTGAGCTTCTCCGACTTTCGGAAGGGTTAGGGTTAGGGTTAGGGATGAAAGCACATAGGAGAAAGAGATATTCTTGAATAACTTTTTTTGTGAAGGTCGGAGAGACTTGCAAGTAGGCTCTACCCCCACTAAATGGGGTAACGCGCATCGATCGGTACCATCCTTGAGCTTCTCCGACTTTCGGAAGGGTTAGGGTTAGGGTTAGGGATGAAAGCACATAGGAGAAAGAGATATTCTTGAATAACTTTTTTTGTGAAGGTCGGAGAGACTTGGAAAGTGGTTGCATCTGGACTAATTTGGGTCCTGCGGATCGATTGGTACCATCCCCGAGCTTGTACGACCTTCGGAAGAGGTCGACCGACGAAATTCCCCCAAATCTGAGGAGATATTCTTGAATAACTTTTTTTGTGAAGGTCGGAGAGACTTGCAAGTAGGCTCTACCCCCACTAAATGGGGTTGCGCGCATCGATCGGTACCATCCTTGAGCTTCTCCGACTTTCGGAAGGGTTAGGGTTAGGGTTAGGGATGAAAGCACATAGGAGAAACAGATATTCTTGAATAACTTTTTTTGTGAAGGTCGGAGAGACTTGCAAGTAGGCTCTACCCCCACTAAATGGGGTAGCGCGCATCGATCGGTACCATCCTTGAGCTTCTCCGACTTTCAGAAGGGTTAGGGTTAGGGTTAGGGATGAAAGCACATAGGAGAAAGAGATATTCTTGAATAACTTTTTTTGTGAAGGTCGGAGAGACTTGGAAAGTGGTTGCATCTGGACTAATTTGGGTCCTGCGGATCGATTGGTACCATCCCCGAGCTTGTACGACCTTCGGAAGAGGTCGACCGACGAAATTCCCCCAAATCTGAGGAGATATTCTTGAATAACTTTTTTTGTGAAGGTCGGAAAGACTTGCAAGTAGGCTCTACCCCCACTAAATGGGGTAGCGCGCATCGATCGGTACCATCCTTGAGCTTCTCCGACTTTCGGAAGGGTTAGGGTTAGGGTTAGGGATGAAAGCACATAGGAGAAAGAGATATTCTTGAATAACTTTTTTTGTGAAGGTCGGAGAGACTTGCAAGTAGGCTCTACCCCCACTAAATGGGGTAACGCGCATCGATCGGTACCATCCTTGAGCTTCTCCGACTTTCGGAAGGGTTAGGGTTAGGGTTAGGGATGAAAGCACATAGGAGAAAGAGATATTCTTGAATAACTTTTTTTGTGAAGGTCGGAGAGACTTGGAAAGTGGTTGCATCTGGACTAATTTGGGTCCTGCGGATCGATTGGTACCATCCCCGAGCTTGTACGACCTTCGGAAGAGGTCGACCGACGAAATTCCCCCAAATCTGAGGAGATATTCTTGAATAACTTTTTTTGTGAAGGTCGGAGAGACTTGCAAGTAGGCTCTACCCCCACTAAATGGGGTTGCGCGCATCGATCGGTACCATCCTTGAGCTTCTCCGACTTTCGGAAGGGTTAGGGTTAGGGTTAGGGATGAAAGCACATAGGAGAAACAGATATTCTTGAATAACTTTTTTTGTGAAGGTCGGAGAGACTTGCAAGTAGGCTCTACCCCCACTAAATGGGGTAGCGCGCATCGATCGGTACCATCCTTGAGCTTCTCCGACTTTCAGAAGGGTTAGGGTTAGGGTTAGGGATGAAAGCACATAGGAGAAAGAGATATTCTTGAATAACTTTTTTTGTGAAGGTCGGAGAGACTTGCAAGTAGGCTCTACCCCCACTAAATGGGGTAGCGCGCATCGATCGGTACCATCCTTGAGCTTCTCCGACTTTCGGAAGGGTTAGGGTTAGGGTTAGGGATGAAAGCACATAGGAGAAAGAGATATTCTTGAATAACTTTTTTTGTGAAGGTCGGAGAGACTTGGAAAGTGGTTGCATCTGGACTAATTTGGGTCCTGCGGATCGATTGGTACTATCCCCGAGCTTGTACGACCTTCGGAAGAGGTCGACCGACGAAATTCCCCCAAATCTGAGGAGATATTCTTGAATAACGTTTTTTGTGAAGGTCGGAGAGACTTGCAAGTAGGCTCTACCCCCACTAAATGGGGTAGCGCGCATCGATCGGTACCATCCTTGAGCTTCTCCGACTTTTGGAAGGGTTAGGGTTAGGGTTAGGGATGAAAGCACATAGGAGAAAGAGATATTCTTGAATAACTTTTTTTGTGAAGGTCGGAGAGACTTGCAAGTAGGCTCTACCCCCACTAAATGGGGTTGCGCGCATCGATCGGTACCATCCTTGAGCTTCTCCGACTTTCGGAAGGGTTAGGGTTAGGGTTAGGGATGAAAGCACATAGGAGAAAGAGATATTCTTGAATAACTTTTTTTGTGAAGGTCGGAGAGACTTGCAAGTAGGCTCTACCCCCACTAAATGGGGTAGCGCGCATCGATCGGTACCATCTTTGAGCTTCTCCGACTTTCGGAAGGGTTAGGGTTAGGGTTAGGGATGAAAGCACATAGGAGAAAGAGATATTCTTGAATAACTTTTTTTGTGAAGGTCGGAGAGACTTGCAAGTAGGCTCTACCCCCACTAAATGGGGTAGCGCGCATCGATCGGTACCATTTTTGAGCTTCTCCGACTTTCGGAAGGGTTAGGGTTAGGGTTAGGGATGAAAGCACATAGGAGAAAGAGATATTCTTGAATAACTTTTTTTGTGAAGGTCGGAGAGACTTGGAAAGTGGTTGCATCTGGACTAATTTGGGTCCTGCGGATCGATTGGTACCATCCCCGAGCTTGTACGACCTTCGGAAGTGGTCGACCGACGAAATTCCCCCAAATCTGAGGAGATATTCTTGAATAACTTTTTTTGTGAAGGTCGGAGAGACTTGCAAGTAGGCTCTACCCCCACTCAATGGGGTAGCGCGCATCGATCGGTACCATCCTTGAGCTTCTCCGACTTTCGGAAGGGTTAGGGTTAGGGATGAAAGCACATAGGAGAAAGAGATATTCTTGAATAACTTTTTTTGTGAAGGTCGGAGAGACTTGGAAAGTGGTTGCATCTGGACTAATTTGGGTCCTGCGGATCGATTGGTACCATCCCCGAGCTTGTACGACCTTCGAAAGAGGTCGACCGACGAAATTCCCCCAAATCTGAGGAGATATTCTTGAATAACTTTTTTTGTGAAGGTCGGAGAGACTTGCAAGTAGGCTCTACCCCCACTAAATGGGGTTGCGCGCATCGATCGGTACCATCCTTGAGCTTCTCCGACTTTCGGAAGGGTTAGGGTTAGGGTTAGGGATGAAAGCACATAGGAGAAAGAGATATTCTTGAATAACTTTTTTTGTGAAGGTCGGAGAGACTTGCAAGTAGGCTCTACCCCCACTAAATGGGGTAGCGCGCATCGATCGGTACCATCTTTGAGCTTCTCCGACTTTCGGAAGGGTTAGGGTTAGGGTTAGGGATGAAAGCACATAGGAGAAAGAGATATTCTTGAATAACTTTTTTTGTGAAGGTCGGAGAGACTTGCAAGTAGGCTCTACCCCCACTAAATGGGGTAACGCGCATCGATCGGTACCATTCTTGAGCTTCTCCGACTTTCGGAAGGGTTAGGGTTAGGGTTAGGGATGAAAGCACATAGGAGAAAGAGATATTCTTGAATAACTTTTTTTGTGAAGGTCGGAGAGACTTGGAAAGTGGTTGCATCTGGACTAATTTGGGTCCTGCGGATCGATTGGTACCATCCCCGAGCTTGTACGACCTTCGGAAGAGGTCGACCGACGAAATTCCCCCAAATCTGAGGAGATATTCTTGAATAACTTTTTTTGTGAAGGTCGGAGAGACTTGCAAGTAGGCTCTACCCCCACTAAATGGGGTAGCGCGCATCGATCGGTACCATCCTTGAGCTTCTCCGACTTTCGGAAGGGTTAGGGTTAGGGTTAGGGATGAAAGCACATAGGAGAAAGAGATATTCTTGAATAACTTTTTTTGTGAAGGTCGGAGAGACTTGGAAAGTGGTTGCATCTGGACTAATTTGGGTCCTGCGGATCGATTGGTACCATCCCCGAGCTTGTACGACCTTCGGAAGTGGTCGACCGACGAAATTCCCCCAAATCTGAGGAGATATTCTTGAATAACTTTTTTTGTGAAGGTCGGAGAGACTTGCAAGTAGGCTCTACCCCCACTCAATGGGGTAGCGCGCATCGATCGGTACCATCCTTGAGCTTCTCCGACTTTCGGAAGGGTTAGGGTTAGGGATGAAAGCACATAGGAGAAAGAGATATTCTTGAATAACTTTTTTTGTGAAGGTCGGAGAGACTTGGAAAGTGGTTGCATCTGGACTAATTTGGGTCCTGCGGATCGATTGGTACCATCCCCGAGCTTGTACGACCTTCGAAAGAGGTCGACCGACGAAATTCCCCCAAATCTGAGGAGATATTCTTGAATAACTTTTTTTGTGAAGGTCGGAGAGACTTGCAAGTAGGCTCTACCCCCACTAAATGGGGTTGCGCGCATCGATCGGTACCATCCTTGAGCTTCTCCGACTTTCGGAAGGGTTAGGGTTAGGGTTAGGGATGAAAGCACATAGGAGAAAGAGATATTCTTGAATAACTTTTTTTGTGAAGGTCGGAGAGACTTGCAAGTAGGCTCTACCCCCACTAAATGGGGTAGCGCGCATCGATCGGTACCATCTTTGAGCTTCTCCGACTTTCGGAAGGGTTAGGGTTAGGGTTAGGGATGAAAGCACATAGGAGAAAGAGATATTCTTGAATAACTTTTTTTGTGAAGGTCGGAGAGACTTGCAAGTAGGCTCTACCCCCACTAAATGGGGTAACGCGCATCGATCGGTACCATTCTTGAGCTTCTCCGACTTTCGGAAGGGTTAGGGTTAGGGTTAGGGATGAAAGCACATAGGAGAAAGAGATATTCTTGAATAACTTTTTTTGTGAAGGTCGGAGAGACTTGGAAAGTGGTTGCATCTGGACTAATTTGGGTCCTGCGGATCGATTGGTACCATCCCCGAGCTTGTACGACCTTCGGAAGAGGTCGACCGACGAAATTCCCCCAAATCTGAGGAGATATTCTTGAATAACTTTTTTTGTGAAGGTCGGAGAGACTTGCAAGTAGGCTCTACCCCCACTAAATGGGGTAGCGCGCATCGATCGGTACCATCCTTGAGCTTCTCCGACTTTCGGAAGGGTTAGGGTTAGGGTTAGGGATGAAAGCACATAGGAGAAAGAGATATTCTTGAATAACTTTTTTTGTGAAGGTCGGAGAGACTTGCAAGTAGGCTCTACCCCCACTAAATGGGGTAGCGCGCATCGATCGGTACCATCCTTGAGCTTCTCCGACTTTCGGAAGGGTTAGGGTTAGGGTTAGGGATGAAAGCACATAGGAGAAAGAGATATTCTTGAATAACTTTTTTTGTGAAGGTCTGAGAGACTTGGAAAGTGGTTGCATCTGGACTAATTTGGGTCCTGCGGATCGATTGGTACCATCCCCGAGCTTGTACGACCTTCGGAAGAGGTCGACCGACGAAATTCCCCCAAATCTGAGGAGATATTCTTGAATAACTTTTTTTGTGAAGGTCGGAGAGACTTGCAAGTAGGCTCTACCCCCACTAAATGGGGTAGCGCGCATCGATCGGTACCATCCTTGAGCTTCTCCGACTTTCGGAAGGGTTAGGGTTAGGGTTAGGGATGAAAGCACATAGGAGAAAGAGATATTCTTGAATAACTTTTTTTGTGAAGGTCGGAGAGACTTGCAAGTAGGCTCTACCCCCACTAAATGGGGTAGCGCGCATCGATTGGTACCATCCTTGAGCTTCTCCGACTTTCGGAAGGGTTAGGGTTAGGGTTAGGGATGAAAGCACATAGGAGAAAGAGATATTCTTGAATAACTTTTTTTGTGAAGGTCTGAGAGACTTGGAAAGTGGTTGCATCTGGACTAATTTGGGTCCTGCAGATCGATTGGTACCATCCTTGAGCTTGTACGACCTTCGGAAGAGGTCGACCGACGAAATTCCCCCAAATCTGAGGAGATATTCTTGAATAACTTTTTTTGTGAAGGTCGGAGAGACTTGCAAGTAGGCTCTACCCCCACTAAATGGGGTAGCGCGCATCGATCGGTACCATCCTTGAGCTTCTCCGACTTTCGGAAGGGTTAGGGTTAGGGTTAGGGATGAAAGCACATAGGAGAAAGAGATATTCTTGAATAACTTTTTTTGTGAAGGTCGGAGAGACTTGCAAGTAGGCTCTACCCCCACTAAATGGGGTAACGCGCATCGATCGGTACCATCCTTGAGCTTCTCCGACTTTCGGAAGGGTTAGGGTTAGGGTTAGGGATGAAAGCACATAGGAGAAAGAGATATTCTTGAATAACTTTTTTTGTGAAGGTCGGAGAGACTTGGAAAGTGGTTGCATCTGGACTAATTTGGGTCCTGCGGATCGATTGGTACCATCCCCGAGCTTGTACGACCTTCGGAAGAGGTCGACCGATGAAATTCCCCCAAATCTGAGGAGATATTCTTGAATAACTTTTTTTGTGAAGGTCGGAGAGACTTGCAAGTAGGCTCTACCCCCACTAAATGGGGTAGCGCGCATCGATCGGTACCATCCTTGAGCTTCTCCGACTTTCGGAAGGGTTAGGGTTAGGGTTAGGGATGAAAGCACATAGGAGAAAGAGATATTCTTGAATAACTTTTTTTGTGAAGGTCGGAGAGACTTGCAAGTAGGCTCTACCCCCACTAAATGGGGTAGCGCGCATCGATCGGTACCATCCTTGAGCTTCTCCGACTTTCGGAAGGGTTAGGGTTAGGGTTAGGGATGAAAGCACATAGGAGAAAGAGATATTCTTGAATAACTTTTTTTGTGAAGGTCGGAGAGACTTGGAAAGTGGTTGCATCTGGACTAATTTGGGTCCTGCGGATCGATTGGTACTATCCCCGAGCTTGTACGACCTTCGGAAGAGGTCGACCGACGAAATTCCCCCAAATCTGAGGAGATATTCTTGAATAACGTTTTTTGTGAAGGTCGGAGAGACTTGCAAGTAGGCTCTACCCCCACTAAATGGGGTAGCGCGCATCGATCGGTACCATCCTTGAGCTTCTCCGACTTTTGGAAGGGTTAGGGTTAGGGTTAGGGATGAAAGCACATAGGAGAAAGAGATATTCTTGAATAACTTTTTTTGTGAAGGTCGGAGAGACTTGCAAGTAGGCTCTACCCCCACTAAATGGGGTTGCGCGCATCGATCGGTACCATCCTTGAGCTTCTCCGACTTTCGGAAGGGTTAGGGTTAGGGTTAGGGATGAAAGCACATAGGAGAAAGAGATATTCTTGAATAACTTTTTTTGTGAAGGTCGGAGAGACTTGCAAGTAGGCTCTACCCCCACTAAATGGGGTAGCGCGCATCGATCGGTACCATCTTTGAGCTTCTCCGACTTTCGGAAGGGTTAGGGTTAGGGTTAGGGATGAAAGCACATAGGAGAAAGAGATATTCTTGAATAACTTTTTTGTGAAGGTCGGAGAGACTTGCAAGTAGGCTCTACCCCCACTAAATGGGGTAGCGCGCATCGATCGGTACCATTTTTGAGCTTCTCCGACTTTCGGAAGGGTTAGGGTTAGGGTTAGGGATGAAAGCACATAGGAGAAAGAGATATTCTTGAATAACTTTTTTTGTGAAGGTCGGAGAGACTTGGAAAGTGGTTGCATCTGGACTAATTTGGGTCCTGCGGATCGATTGGTACCATCCCCGAGCTTGTACGACCTTCGGAAGTGGTCGACCGACGAAATTCCCCCAAATCTGAGGAGATATTCTTGAATAACTTTTTTTGTGAAGGTCGGAGAGACTTGCAAGTAGGCTCTACCCCCACTCAATGGGGTAACGCGCATCGATCGGTACCATCCTTGAGCTTCTCCGACTTTCGGAAGGGTTAGGGTTAGGGTTAGGGATGAAAGCACATAGGAGAAAGAGATATTCTTGAATAACTTTTTTTGTGAAGGTCGGAGAGACTTGGAAAGTGGTTGCATCTGGACTAATTTGGGTCCTGCGGATCGATTGGTACCATCCCCGAGCTTGTACGACCTTCGAAAGAGGTCGACCGACGAAATTCCCCCAAATCTGAGGAGATATTCTTGAATAACTTTTTTTGTGAAGGTCGGAGAGACTTGCAAGTAGGCTCTACCCCCACTAAATGGGGTTGCGCGCATCGATCGGTACCATCGTTGAGCTTCTCCGACTTTCGGAAGGGTTAGGGTTAGGGTTAGGGATGAAAGCACATAGGAGAAAGAGATATTCTTGAATAACTTTTTTTGTGAAGGTCGGAGAGACTTGCAAGTAGGCTCTACCCCCACTAAATGGGGTAGCGCGCATCGATCGGTACCATCTTTGAGCTTCTCCGACTTTCGGAAGGGTTAGGGTTAGGGTTAGGGATGAAAGCACATAGGAGAAAGAGATATTCTTGAATAACTTTTTTTGTGAAGGTCGGAGAGACTTGCAAGTAGGCTCTACCCCCACTAAATGGGGTAACGCGCATCGATCGGTACCATTCTTGAGCTTCTCCGACTTTCGGAAGGGTTAGGGTTAGGGTTAGGGATGAAAGCACATAGGAGAAAGAGATATTCTTGAATAACTTTTTTTGTGAAGGTCGGAGAGACTTGGAAAGTGGTTGCATCTGGACTAATTTGGGTCCTGCGGATCGATTGGTACCATCCCCGAGCTTGTACGACCTTCGGAAGAGGTCGACCGACGAAATTCCCCCAAATCTGAGGAGATATTCTTGAATAACTTTTTTTGTGAAGGTCGGAGAGACTTGCAAGTAGGCTCTACCCCCACTAAATGGGGTAGCGCGCATCGATCGGTACCATCCTTGAGCTTCTCCGACTTTCGGAAGGGTTAGGGTTAGGGTTAGGGATGAAAGCACATAGGAGAAAGAGATATTCTTGAATAACTTTTTTTGTGAAGGTCGGAGAGACTTGCAAGTAGGCTCTACCCCCACTAAATGGGGTAGCGCGCATCGATCGGTACCATCCTTGAGCTTCTCCGACTTTCGGAAGGGTTAGGGTTAGGGTTAGGGATGAAAGCACATAGGAGAAAGAGATATTCTTGAATAACTTTTTTTGTGAAGGTCTGAGAGACTTGGAAAGTGGTTGCATCTGGACTAATTTGGGTCCTGCGGATCGATTGGTACCATCCCCGAGCTTGTACGACCTTCGGAAGAGGTCGACCGACGAAATTCCCCCAAATCTGAGGAGATATTCTTGAATAACTTTTTTTGTGAAGGTCGGAGAGACTTGCAAGTAGGCTCTACCCCCACTAAATGGGGTAGCGCGCATCGATCGGTACCATCCTTGAGCTTCTCCGACTTTCGGAAGGGTTAGGGTTAGGGTTAGGGATGAAAGCACATAGGAGAAAGAGATATTCTTGAATAACTTTTTTTGTGAAGGTCGGAGAGACTTGCAAGTAGGCTCTACCCCCACTAAATGGGGTAGCGCGCATCGATCGGTACCATCCTTGAGCTTCTCCGACTTTCGGAAGGGTTAGGGTTAGGGTTAGGGATGAAAGCACATAGGAGAAAGAGATATTCTTGAATAACTTTTTTTGTGAAGGTCTGAGAGACTTGGAAAGTGGTTGCATCTGGACTAATTTGGGTCCTGCGGATCGATTGGTACCATCCTTGAGCTTGTACGACCTTCGGAAGAGGTCGACCGACGAAATTCCCCCAAATCTGAGGAGATATTCTTGAATAACTTTTTTTGTGAAGGTCGGAGAGACTTGCAAGTAGGCTCTACCCCCACTAAATGGGGTAGCGCGCATCGATCGGTACCATCCTTGAGCTTCTCCGACTTTCGGAAGGGTTAGGGTTAGGGTTAGGGATGAAAGCACATAGGAGAAAGAGATATTCTTGCATAACTTTTTTTGTGAAGGTCGGAGAGACTTGCAAGTAGTCTCTACCCCCACTAAATGGGGTAACGCGCATCGATCGGTACCATCCTTGAGCTTCTCCGACTTTCGGAAGGGTTAGGGTTAGGGTTAGGGATGAAAGCACATAGGAGAAAGAGATATTCTTGAATAACTTTTTTTGTGAAGGTCGGAGAGACTTGGAAAGTGGTTGCATCTGGACTAATTTGGGTCCTGCGGATCGATTGGTACCATCCCCGAGCTTGTACGACCTTCGGAAGAGGTCGACCGATAAAATTCCCCCAAATCTGAGGAGATATTCTTGAATAACTTTTTTTGTGAAGGTCGGAGAGACTTGCAAGTAGGCTCTACCCCCACTAAATGGGGTAGCGCGCATCGATCGGTACCATCCTTGAGCTTCTCCGACTTTCGGAAGGGTTAGGGTTAGGGTTAGGGATGAAAGCACATAGGAGAAAGAGATATTCTTGAATAACTTTTTTTGTGAAGGTCGGAGAGACTTGCAAGTAGGCTCTACCCCCACTAAATGGGGTAGCGCGCATCGATCGGTACCATCCTTGAGCTTCTCCGACTTTCGGAAGGGTTAGGGTTAGGGTTAGGGATGAAAGCACATAGGAGAAAGAGATATTCTTGAATAACTTTTTTTGTGAAGGTCGGAGAGACTTGCAAGTAGGCTCTACCCCCACTAAATGGGGTAGCGCGCATCGATCGGTACCATCCTTGAGCTTCTCCGACTTTCGGAAGGGTTAGGGTTAGGGTTAGGGATGAAAGCACATAGGAGAAAGAGATATTCTTGAATAACTTTTTTTGTGAAGGTCGGAGAGACTTGGAAAGTGGTTGCATCTGGACTAATTTGGGTCCTGCGGATCGATTGGTACCATCCCCGAGCTTGTACGACCTTCGGAAGAGGTCGACCGACGAAATTCCCCCAACTCTGAGGAGATATTCTTGAATAACTTTTTTTGTGAAGGTCGGAGAGACTTGCAAGTAGGCTCTACCCCCACTAAATGGGGTAGCGCGCATCGATCGGTACCATCCTTGAGCTTCTCCGACTTTCGGAAGGGTTAGGGTTAGGGTTAGGGATGAAAGCACATAGGAGAAAGAGATATTCTTGAATAACTTTTTTTTTGAAGGTCGGAGAGACTTGCAAGTAGGCTCTACCCCCACTAAATGGGGTAGCGCGCATCGATCGGTACCATCCTTGAGCTTCTCCGACTTTTGGAAGGGTTAGGGTTAGGGTTAGGGATGAAAGCACATAGGAGAAAGAGATATTCTTGAATAACTTTTTTTGTGAAGGTCGGAGAGACTTGCAAGTAGGCTCTACCCCCACTAAATGGGGTAGCGCACATCGATCGGTACCATCCTTGAGCTTCTCCGACTTTCGGAAGGGTTAGGGTTAGGGATGAAAGCACATAGGAGAAAGAGATATTCTTGAATAACTTTTTTTGTGAAGGTCGGAGAGACTTGCAAGTAGGCTCTACCCCCACTAAATGGGGTAGCGCGCATCGATCGGTACCATCCTTGAGCTTTTCCGACTTTCGTAAGGGTTAGGGTTAGGGTTAGGGATGAAAGCACATAGGAGAAAGAGATATTCTTGAATAACTTTTTTTGTGAAGGTCGGAGAGACTTGCAAGTAGGCTCTACCCCCACTAAATGGGGTAGCGCGCATCGATCGGTACCATCCTTGAGCTTCTCCGACTTTCGGAAGGGTTAGGGTTAGGGTTAGGGATGAAAGCACATAGGAGAAAGAGATATTCTTGAATAACTTTTTTTGTGAAGGTCGGAGAGACTTGGAAAGTGGTTGCATCTGGACTAATTTGGGTCCTGCGGATCGATTGGTACCATCCCCGAGCTTGTACGACCTTCGGAAGAGGTCGACCGACGAAATTCCCCCAACTCTGAGGAGATATTCTTGAATAACTTTTTTTGTGAAGGTCGGAGAGACTTGCAAGTAGGCTCTACCCCCACTAAATGGGGTAGCGCGCATCGATCGGTACCATCCTTGAGCTTCTCCGACTTTCGGAAGGGTTAGGGTTAGGGTTAGGGATGAAAGCACATAGGAGAAAGAGATATTCTTGAATAACTTTTTTTTTGAAGGTCGGAGAGACTTGCAAGTAGGCTCTACCCCCACTAAATGGGGTAGCGCGCATCGATCGGTACCATCCTTGAGCTTCTCCGACTTTTGGAAGGGTTAGGGTTAGGGTTAGGGATGAAAGCACATAGGAGAAAGAGATATTCTTGAATAACTTTTTTTGTGAAGGTCGGAGAGACTTGCAAGTAGGCTCTACCCCCACTAAATGGGGTAGCGCACATCGATCGGTACCATCCTTGAGCTTCTCCGACTTTCGGAAGGGTTAGGGTTAGGGTTAGGGATGAAAGCACATAGGAGAAAGAGATATTCTTGAATAACTTTTTTTGTGAAGGTCGGAGAGACTTGCAAGTAGGCTCTACCCCCACTAAATGGGGTAGCGCGCATCGATCGGTACCATCCTTGAGCTTTTCCGACTTTCGGAAGGGTTAGGGTTAGGGTTAGGGATGAAAGCACATAGGAGAAAGAGATATTCTTGAATAACTTTTTTTGTGAAGGTCGGAGAGACTTGCAAGTAGGCTCTACCCCCACTAAATGGGGTAGCGCGCATCGATCGGTACCATCCTTGAGCTTCTCCGACTTTCGGAAGGGTTAGGGTTAGGGTTAGGGATGAAAGCACATAGGAGAAAGAGATATTCTTGAATAACTTTTTTTGTGAAGGTCGGAGAGACTTGGAAAGTGGTTGCATCTGGACTAATTTTGGTCCTGCGGATCGATTGGTACCATCCCCGAGCTTGTACGACCTTCGGAAGAGGTCGACCGACGAAATTCCCCCAAATCTGAGGAGATATTCTTGAATAACTTTTTTTGTGAAGGTCGGAGAGACTTGCAAGTAGGCTCTACCCCCACTAAATGGGGTAGCGCGCATCGATCGGTACCATCCTTGAGCTTCTCCGACTTTCGGAAGGGTTAGGGTTAGGGATGAAAGCACATAGGAGAAAGAGATATTCTTGAATAACTTTTTTTGTGAAGGTCGGAGAGACTTGCAAGTAGGCTCTACCCCCACTAAATGGGGTAGCGCGCATCGATCGGTACCATCCTTGAGCTTCTCCGACTTTCGGAAGGGTTAGGGTTAGGGTTAGGGATGAAAGCACATAGGAGAAAGAGATATTCTTGAATAACTTTTTTTGTGAAGGTCGGAGAGACTTGGAAAGTGGTTGCATCTGGACTAATTTGGGTCCTGCGGATCGATTGGTACCATCCCCGAGCTTGTACGACCTTCGGAAGAGGTCGACCGACGAAATTCCCCCAAATCTGAGGAGATATTCTTGAATAACTTTTTTTGTGAAGGTCGGAGAGACTTGCAAGTAGGCTCTACCCCCACTAAATGGGGTAGCGCGCATCGATCGGTACCATCCTTGAGCTTCTCCGACTTTCGGAAGGGTTAGGGTTAGGGTTAGGGATGAAAGCACATAGGAGAAAGAGATATTCTTGAATAACTTTTTTTGTGAAGGTCGGAGAGACTTGGAAAGTGGTTGCATCTGGACTAATTTGGGTCCTGCGGATCGATTGGTACCATCCCCGAGCTTGTACGACCTTCGGAAGAGGTCGACCGACGAAATTCCCCCAAATCTGAGGAGATATTCTTGAATAACTTTTTTTGTGAAGGTCGGAGAGACTTGCAAGTAGGCTCTACCCCCACTAAATGGGGTAGCGCGCATCGATCGGTACCATCCTTGAGCTTCTCCGACTTTCGGAAGGGTTAGGGTTAGGGTTAGGGATGAAAGCACATAGGAGAAAGAGATATTCTTGAATAACTTTTTTTGTGAAGGTCGGAGAGACTTGCAAGTAGGCTCTACCCCCACTAAATGGGGTAGCGCGCATCGATCGGTACCATCCTTGAGCTTCTCCGACTTTCGGAAGGGTTAGGGTTAGGGTTAGGGATGAAAGCACATAGGAGAAAGAGATATTCTTGAATAACTTTTTTTGTGAAGGTCGGAGAGACTTGGAAAGTGGTTGCATCTGGACTAATTTGGGTCCTGCGGATCGATTGGTACCATCCCCGAGCTTGTACGACCTTCGGAAGAGGTCGACCGACGAAATTCCCCCAAATCTGAGGAGATATTCTTGAATAACTTTTTTTGTGAAGGTCGGAGAGACTTGCAAGTAGGCTCTACCCCCACTAAATGGGGTAGCGCGCATCGATCGGTACCATCCTTGAGCTTCTCCGACTTTCGGAAGGGTTAGGGTTAGGGTTAGGGATGAAAGCACATAGGAGAAAGAGATATTCTTGAATAACTTTTTTTGTGAAGGTCGGAGAGACTTGCAAGTAGGCTCTACCCCCACTAAATGGGGTAGCGCGCATCGATCGGTACCATCCTTGAGCTTCTCCGACTTTCGGAAGGGTTAGGGTTAGGGTTAGGGATGAAAGCACATAGGAGAAAGAGATATTCTTGAATAACTTTTTTTGTGAAGGTCGGAGAGACTTGGAAAGTGGTTGCATCTGGACTAATTTGGGTCCTGCGGATCGATTGGTACTATCCCCGAGCTTGTACGACCTTCGGAAGAGGTCGACCGACGAAATTCCCCCAAATCTGAGGAGATATTCTTGAATAACGTTTTTTGTGAAGGTCGGAGAGACTTGCAAGTAGGCTCTACCCCCACTAAATGGGGTAGCGCGCATCGATCGGTACCATCCTTGAGCTTCTCCGACTTTTGGAAGGGTTAGGGTTAGGGTTAGGGATGAAAGCACATAGGAGAAAGAGATATTCTTGAATAACTTTTTTTGTGAAGGTCGGAGAGACTTGCAAGTAGGCTCTACCCCCACTAAATGGGGTTGCGCGCATCGATCGGTACCATCCTTGAGCTTCTCCGACTTTCGGAAGGGTTAGGGTTAGGGTTAGGGATGAAAGCACATAGGAGAAAGAGATATTCTTGAATAACTTTTTTTGTGAAGGTCGGAGAGACTTGCAAGTAGGCTCTACCCCCACTAAATGGGGTAGCGCGCATCGATCGGTACCATCTTTGAGCTTCTCCGACTTTCGGAAGGGTTAGGGTTAGGGTTAGGGATGAAAGCACATAGGAGAAAGAGATATTCTTGAATAACTTTTTTTGTGAAGGTCGGAGAGACTTGCAAGTAGGCTCTACCCCCACTAAATGGGGTAGCGCGCATCGATCGGTACCATTTTTGAGCTTCTCCGACTTTCGGAAGGGTTAGGGTTAGGGTTAGGGCTGAAAGCACATAGGAGAAAGAGATATTCTTGAATAACTTTTTTTGTGAAGGTCGGAGAGACTTGGAAAGTGGTTGCATCTGGACTAATTTGGGTCCTGCGGATCGATTGGTACCATCCCCGAGCTTGTACGACCTTCGGAAGTGGTCGACCGACGAAATTCCCCCAAATCTGAGGAGATATTCTTGAATAACTTTTTTTGTGAAGGTCGGAGAGACTTGCAAGTAGGCTCTACCCCCACTCAATGGGGTAGCGCGCATCGATCGGTACCATCCTTGAGCTTCTCCGACTTTCGGAAGGGTTAGGGTTAGGGTTAGGGATGAAAGCACATAGGAGAAAGAGATATTCTTGAATAACTTTTTTTGTGAAGGTCGGAGAGACTTGGAAAGTGGTTGCATCTGGACTAATTTGGGTCCTGCGGATCGATTGGTACCATCCCCGAGCTTGTACGACCTTCGAAAGAGGTCGACCGACGAAATTCCCCCAAATCTGAGGAGATATTCTTGAATAACTTTTTTTGTGAAGGTCGGAGAGACTTGCAAGTAGGCTCTACCCCCACTAAATGGGGTTGCGCGCATCGATCGGTACCATCCTTGAGCTTCTCCGACTTTCGGAAGGGTTAGGGTTAGGGATGAAAGCACATAGGAGAAAGAGATATTCTTGAATAACTTTTTTTGTGAAGGTCGGAGAGACTTGCAAGTAGGCTCTACCCCCACTAAATGGGGTAGCGCGCATCGATCGGTACCATCTTTGAGCTTCTCCGACTTTCGGAAGGGTTAGGGTTAGGGTTAGGGATGAAAGCACATAGGAGAAAGAGATATTCTTGAATAACTTTTTTTGTGAAGGTCGGAGAGACTTGCAAGTAGGCTCTACCCCCACTAAATGGGGTAACGCGCATCGATCGGTACCATTCTTGAGCTTCTCCGACTTTCGGAAGGGTTAGGGTTAGGGTTAGGGATGAAAGCACATAGGAGAAAGAGATATTCTTGAATAACTTTTTTTGTGAAGGTCGGAGAGACTTGGAAAGTGGTTGCATCTGGACTAATTTGGGTCCTGCGGATCGATTGGTACCATCCCCGAGCTTGTACGACCTTCGGAAGAGGTCGACCGACGAAATTCCCCCAAATCTGAGGAGATATTCTTGAATAACTTTTTTTGTGAAGGTCGGAGAGACTTGCAAGTAGGCTCTACCCCCACTAAATGGGGTAGCGCGCATCGATCGGTACCATCCTTGAGCTTCTCCGACTTTCGGAAGGGTTAGGGTTAGGGTTAGGGATGAAAGCACATAGGAGAAAGAGATATTCTTGAATAACTTTTTTTGTGAAGGTCGGAGAGACTTGCAAGTAGGCTCTACCCCCACTAAATGGGGTAGCGCGCATCGATCGGTACCATCCTTGAGCTTCTCCGACTTTCGGAAGGGTTAGGGTTAGGGTTAGGGATGAAAGCACATAGGAGAAAGAGATATTCTTGAATAACTTTTTTTGTGAAGGTCTGAGAGACTTGGAAAGTGGTTGCATCTGGACTAATTTGGGTCCTGCGGATCGATTGGTACCATCCCCGAGCTTGTACGACCTTCGGAAGAGGTCGACCGACGAAATTCCCCCAAATCTGAGGAGATATTCTTGAATAACTTTTTTTGTGAAGGTCGGAGAGACTTGCAAGTAGGCTCTACCCCCACTAAATGGGGTAGCGCGCATCGATCGGTACCATCCTTGAGCTTCTCCGACTTTCGGAAGGGTTAGGGTTAGGGTTAGGGATGAAAGCACATAGGAGAAAGAGATATTCTTGAATAACTTTTTTTGTGAAGGTCGGAGAGACTTGCAAGTAGGCTCTACCCCCACTAAATGGGGTAGCGCGCATCGATCGGTACCATCCTTGAGCTTCTCCGACTTTCGGAAGGGTTAGGGTTAGGGTTAGGGATGAAAGCACATAGGAGAAAGAGATATTCTTGAATAACTTTTTTTGTGAAGGTCTGAGAGACTTGGAAAGTGGTTGCATCTGGACTAATTTGGGTCCTGCGGATCGATTGGTACCATCCTTGAGCTTGTACGACCTTCGGAAGAGGTCGACCGACGAAATTCCCCCAAATCTGAGGAGATATTCTTGAATAACTTTTTTTGTGAAGGTCGGAGAGACTTGCAAGTAGGCTCTACCCCCACTAAATGGGGTAGCGCGCATCGATCGGTACCATCCTTGAGCTTCTCCGACTTTCGGAAGGGTTAGGGTTAGGGTTAGGGATGAAAGCACATAGGAGAAAGAGATATTCTTGAATAACTTTTTTTGTGAAGGTCGGAGAGACTTGCAAGTAGGCTCTACCCCCACTAAATGGGGTAGCGCGCATCGATCGGTACCATCCTTGAGCTTCTCCGACTTTCGGAAGGGTTAGGGTTAGGGATGAAAGCACATAGGAGAAAGAGATATTCTTGAATAACTTTTTTTGTGAAGGTCGGAGAGACTTGGAAAGTGGTTGCATCTGGACTAATTTGGGTCCTGCGGATCGATTGGTACCATCCCCGAGCTTGTACGACCTTCGGAAGAGGTCGACCGATGAAATTCCCCCAAATCTGAGGAGATATTCTTGAATAACTTTTTTTGTGAAGGTCGGAGAGACTTGCAAGTAGGCTCTACCCCCACTAAATGGGGTAGCGCGCATCGATCGGTACCATCCTTGAGCTTCTCCGACTTTCGGAAGGGTTAGGGTTAGGGTTAGGGATGAAAGCACATAGGAGAAAGAGATATTCTTGAATAACTTTTTTTGTGAAGGTCGGAGAGACTTGCAAGTAGGCTCTACCCCCACTAAATGGGGTAGCGCGCATCGATCGGTACCATCCTTGAGCTTCTCCGACTTTCGGAAGGGTTAGGGTTAGGGTTAGGGATGAAAGCACATAGGAGAAAGAGATATTCTTGAATAACTTTTTTTGTGAAGGTCGGAGAGACTTGCAAGTAGGCTCTACCCCCACTAAATGGGGTAGCGCGCATCGATCGGTACCATCCTTGAGCTTCTCCGACTTTCGGAAGGGTTAGGGTTAGGGTTAGGGATGAAAGCACATAGGAGAAAGAGATATTCTTGAATAACTTTTTTTGTGAAGGTCGGAGAGACTTGGAAAGTGGTTGCATCTGGACTAATTTGGGTCCTGCGGATCGATTGGTACCATCCCCGAGCTTGTACGACCTTCGGAAGAGGTCGACCGACGAAATTCCCCCAACTCTGAGGAGATATTCTTGAATAACTTTTTTTGTGAAGGTCGGAGAGACTTGCAAGTAGGCTCTACCCCCACTAAATGGGGTAGCGCGCATCGATCGGTACCATCCTTGAGCTTCTCCGACTTTCGGAAGGGTTAGGGTTAGGGTTAGGGATGAAAGCACATAGGAGAAAGAGATATTCTTGAATAACTTTTTTTTTGAAGGTCGGAGAGACTTGCAAGTAGGCTCTACCCCCACTAAATGGGGTAGCGCGCATCGATCGGTACCATCCTTGAGCTTCTCCGACTTTTGGAAGGGTTAGGGTTAGGGTTAGGGATGAAAGCACATAGGAGAAAGAGATATTCTTGAATAACTTTTTTTGTGAAGGTCGGAGAGACTTGCAAGTAGGCTCTACCCCCACTAAATGGGGTAGCGCACATCGATCGGTACCATCCTTGAGCTTCTCCGACTTTCGGAAGGGTTAGGGTTAGGGATGAAAGCACATAGGAGAAAGAGATATTCTTGAATAACTTTTTTTGTGAAGGTCGGAGAGACTTGCAAGTAGGCTCTACCCCCACTAAATTGGGTAGCGCGCATCGATCGGTACCATCCTTGAGCTTTTCCGACTTTCGTAAGGGTTAGGGTTAGGGTTAGGGATGAAAGCACATAGGAGAAAGAGATATTCTTGAATAACTTTTTTTGTGAAGGTCGGAGAGACTTGCAAGTAGGCTCTACCCCCACTAAATGGGGTAGCGCGCATCGATCGGTACCATTTTTGAGCTTCTCCGACTTTCGGAAGGGTTAGGGTTAGGGTTAGGGATGAAAGCACATAGGAGAAAGAGATATTCTTGAATAACTTTTTTTGTGAAGGTCGGAGAGACTTGGAAAGTGGTTGCATCTGGACTAATTTGGGTCCTGCGGATCGATTGGTACCATCCCCGAGCTTGTACGACCTTCGGAAGTGGTCGACCGACGAAATTCCCCCAAATCTGAGGAGATATTCTTGAATAACTTTTTTTGTGAAGGTCGGAGAGACTTGCAAGTAGGCTCTACCCCCACTAAATGGGGTAGCGCGCATCGATCGGTACCATCCTTGAGCTTCTCCGACTTTCGGAAGGGTTAGGGTTAGGGTTAGGGATGAAAGCACATAGGAGAAAGAGATATTCTTGAATAACTTTTTTTGTGAAGGTCGGAGAGACTTGGAAAGTGGTTGCATCTGGACTAATTTGGGTCCTGCGGATCGATTGGTACCATCCCCGAGCTTGTACGACCTTCGGAAGAGGTCGACCGACGAAATTCCCCCAACTCTGAGGAGATATTCTTGAATAACTTTTTTTGTGAAGGTCGGAGAGACTTGCAAGTAGGCTCTACCCCCACTAAATGGGGTAGCGCGCATCGATCGGTACCATCCTTGAGCTTCTCCGACTTTTGGAAGGGTTAGGGTTAGGGTTAGGGATGAAAGCACATAGGAGAAAGAGATATTCTTGAATAACTTTTTTTTTGAAGGTCGGAGAGACTTGCAAGTAGGCTCTACCCCCACTAAATGGGGTAGCGCGCATCGATCGGTACCATCCTTGAGCTTCTCCGACTTTTGGAAGGGTTAGGGTTAGGGTTAGGGATGAAAGCACATAGGAGAAAGAGATATTCTTGAATAACTTTTTTTGTGAAGGTCGGAGAGACTTGCAAGTAGGCTCTACCCCCACTAAATGGGGTAGCGCACATCGATCGGTACCATCCTTGAGCTTCTCCGACTTTCGGAAGGGTTAGGGTTAGGGATGAAAGCACATAGGAGAAAGAGATATTCTTGAATAACTTTTTTTGTGAAGGTCGGAGAGACTTGCAAGTAGGCTCTACCCCCACTAAATTGGGTAGCGCGCATCGATCGGTACCATCCTTGAGCTTTTCCGACTTTCGTAAGGGTTAGGGTTAGGGTTAGGGATGAAAGCACATAGGAGAAAGAGATATTCTTGAATAACTTTTTTTGTGAAGGTCGGAGAGACTTGCAAGTAGGCTCTACCCCCACTAAATGGGGTAGCGCGCATCGATCGGTACCATTTTTGAGCTTCTCCGACTTTCGGAAGGGTTAGGGTTAGGGTTAGGGATGAAAGCACATAGGAGAAAGAGATATTCTTGAATAACTTTTTTTGTGAAGGTCGGAGAGACTTGGAAAGTGGTTGCATCTGGACTAATTTGGGTCCTGCGGATCGATTGGTACCATCCCCGAGCTTGTACGACCTTCGGAAGTGGTCGACCGACGAAATTCCCCCAAATCTGAGGAGATATTCTTGAATAACTTTTTTTGTGAAGGTCGGAGAGACTTGCAAGTAGGCTCTACCCCCACTAAATGGGGTAGCGCGCATCGATCGGTACCATCCTTGAGCTTCTCCGACTTTCGGAAGGGTTAGGGTTAGGGTTAGGGATGAAAGCACATAGGAGAAAGAGATATTCTTGAATAACTTTTTTTGTGAAGGTCGGAGAGACTTGCAAGTAGGCTCTACCCCCACTAAATGGGGTAGCGCGCATCGATCGGTACCATCCTTGAGCTTCTCCGACTTTCGGAAGGGTTAGGGTTAGGGTTAGGGATGAAAGCACATAGGAGAAAGAGATATTCTTGAATAACTTTTTTTGTGAAGGTCGGAGAGACTTGGAAAGTGGTTGCATCTGGACTAATTTGGGTCCTGCGGATCGATTGGTACCATCCCCGAGCTTGTACGACCTTCGGAAGAGGTCGACCGATGAAATTCCCCCAAATCTGAGGAGATATTCTTGAATAACTTTTTTTGTGAAGGTCGGAGAGACTTGCAAGTAGGCTCTACCCCCACTAAATGGGGTAGCGCGCATCGATCGGTACCATCCTTGAGCTTCTCCGACTTTCGGAAGGGTTAGGGTTAGGGTTAGGGATGAAAGCACATAGGAGAAAGAGATATTCTTGAATAACTTTTTTTGTGAAGGTCGGAGAGACTTGCAAGTAGGCTCTACCCCCACTAAATGGGGTAGCGCGCATCGATCGGTACCATCCTTGAGCTTCTCCGACTTTCGGAAGGGTTAGGGTTAGGGTTAGGGATGAAAGCACATAGGAGAAAGAGATATTCTTGAATAACTTTTTTTGTGAAGGTCGGAGAGACTTGCAAGTAGGCTCTACCCCCACTAAATGGGGTAGCGCGCATCGATCGGTACCATCCTTGAGCTTCTCCGACTTTCGGAAGGGTTAGGGTTAGGGTTAGGGATGAAAGCACATAGGAGAAAGAGATATTCTTGAATAACTTTTTTTGTGAAGGTCGGAGAGACTTGGAAAGTGGTTGCATCTGGACTAATTTGGGTCCTGCGGATCGATTGGTACCATCCCCGAGCTTGTACGACCTTCGGAAGAGGTCGACCGATGAAATTCCCCCAAATCTGAGGAGATATTCTTGAATAACTTTTTTTGTGAAGGTCGGAGAGACTTGCAAGTAGGCTCTACCCCCACTAAATGGGGTAGCGCGCATCGATCGGTACCATCCTTGAGCTTCTCCGACTTTCGGAAGGGTTAGGGTTAGGGTTAGGGATGAAAGCACATAGGAGAAAGAGATATTCTTGAATAACTTTTTTTGTGAAGGTCGGAGAGACTTGCAAGTAGGCTCTACCCCCACTAAATGGGGTAGCGCGCATCGATCGGTACCATCCTTGAGCTTCTCCGACTTTCGGAAGGGTTAGGGTTAGGGTTAGGGATGAAAGCACATAGGAGAAAGAGATATTCTTGAATAACTTTTTTTGTGAAGGTCGGAGAGACTTGCAAGTAGGCTCTACCCCCACTAAATGGGGTAGCGCGCATCGATCGGTACCATCCTTGAGCTTCTCCGACTTTCGGAAGGGTTAGGGTTAGGGTTAGGGATGAAAGCACATAGGAGAAAGAGATATTCTTGAATAACTTTTTTTGTGAAGGTCGGAGAGACTTGGAAAGTGGTTGCATCTGGACTAATTTGGGTCCTGCGGATCGATTGGTACCATCCCCGAGCTTGTACGACCTTCGGAAGAGGTCGACCGACGAAATTCCCCCAACTCTGAGGAGATATTCTTGAATAACTTTTTTTGTGAAGGTCGGAGAGACTTGCAAGTAGGCTCTACCCCCACTAAATGGGGTAGCGCGCATCGATCGGTACCATCCTTGAGCTTCTCCGACTTTCGGAAGGGTTAGGGTTAGGGTTAGGGATGAAAGCACATAGGAGAAAGAGATATTCTTGAATAACTTTTTTTTTGAAGGTCGGAGAGACTTGCAAGTAGGCTCTACCCCCACTAAATGGGGTAGCGCGCATCGATCGGTACCATCCTTGAGCTTCTCCGACTTTTGGAAGGGTTAGGGTTAGGGTTAGGGATGAAAGCACATAGGAGAAAGAGATATTCTTGAATAACTTTTTTTGTGAAGGTCGGAGAGACTTGCAAGTAGGCTCTACCCCCACTAAATGGGGTAGCGCGCATCGATCGGTACCATCCTTGAGCTTCTCCGACTTTCGGAAGGGTTAGGGTTAGGGTTAGGGATGAAAGCACATAGGAGAAAGAGATATTCTTGAATAACTTTTTTTTTGAAGGTCGGAGAGACTTGCAAGTAGGCTCTACCCCCACTAAATGGGGTAGCGCGCATCGATCGGTACCATCCTTGAGCTTCTCCGACTTTTGGAAGGGTTAGGGTTAGGGTTAGGGATGAAAGCACATAGGAGAAAGAGATATTCTTGAATAACTTTTTTTGTGAAGGTCGGAGAGACTTGCAAGTAGGCTCTACCCCCACTAAATGGGGTAGCGCACATCGATCGGTACCATCCTTGAGCTTCTCCGACTTTCGGAAGGGTTAGGGTTAGGGATGAAAGCACATAGGAGAAAGAGATATTCTTGAATAACTTTTTTTGTGAAGGTCGGAGAGACTTGCAAGTAGGCTCTACCCCCACTAAATTGGGTAGCGCGCATCGATCGGTACCATCCTTGAGCTTTTCCGACTTTCGTAAGGGTTAGGGTTAGGGTTAGGGATGAAAGCACATAGGAGAAAGAGATATTCTTGAATAACTTTTTTTGTGAAGGTCGGAGAGACTTGCAAGTAGGCTCTACCCCCACTAAATGGGGTAGCGCGCATCGATCGGTACCATCCTTGAGCTTCTCCGACTTTCGGAAGGGTTAGGGTTAGGGTTAGGGATGAAAGCACATAGGAGAAAGAGATATTCTTGAATAACTTTTTTTGTGAAGGTCGGAGAGACTTGGAAAGTGGTTGCATCTGGACTAATTTGGGTCCTGCGGATCGATTGGTACCATCCCCGAGCTTGTACGACCTTCGGAAGTGGTCGACCGACGAAATTCCCCCAAATCTGAGGAGATATTCTTGAATAACTTTTTTTGTGAAGGTCGGAGAGACTTGCAAGTAGGCTCTACCCCCACTCAATGGGGTAGCGCGCATCGATCGGTACCATCCTTGAGCTTCTCCGACTTTCGGAAGGGTTAGGGTTAGGGTTAGGGATGAAAGCACATAGGAGAAAGAGATATTCTTGAATAACTTTTTTTGTGAAGGTCGGAGAGACTTGGAAAGTGGTTGCATCTGGACTAATTTGGGTCCTGCGGATCGATTGGTACCATCCCCGAGCTTGTACGACCTTCGAAAGAGGTCGACCGACGAAATTCCCCCAAATCTGAGGAGATATTCTTGAATAACTTTTTTTGTGAAGGTCGGAGAGACTTGCAAGTAGGCTCTACCCCCACTAAATGGGGTTGCGCGCATCGATCGGTACCATCCTTGAGCTTCTCCGACTTTCGGAAGGGTTAGGGTTAGGGTTAGGGATGAAAGCACATAGGAGAAAGAGATATTCTTGAATAACTTTTTTTGTGAAGGTCGGAGAGACTTGCAAGTAGGCTCTACCCCCACTAAATGGGGTAGCGCGCATCGATCGGTACCATCTTTGAGCTTCTCCGACTTTCGGAAGGGTTAGGGTTAGGGTTAGGGATGAAAGCACATAGGAGAAAGAGATATTCTTGAATAACTTTTTTTGTGAAGGTCGGAGAGACTTGCAAGTAGGCTCTACCCCCACTAAATGGGGTAACGCGCATCGATCGGTACCATTCTTGAGCTTCTCCGACTTTCGGAAGGGTTAGGGTTAGGGTTAGGGATGAAAGCACATAGGAGAAAGAGATATTCTTGAATAACTTTTTTTGTGAAGGTCGGAGAGACTTGGAAAGTGGTTGCATCTGGACTAATTTGGGTCCTGCGGATCGATTGGTACCATCCCCGAGCTTGTACGACCTTCGGAAGAGGTCGACCGACGAAATTCCCCCAAATCTGAGGAGATATTCTTGAATAACTTTTTTTGTGAAGGTCGGAGAGACTTGCAAGTAGGCTCTACCCCCACTAAATGGGGTAGCGCGCATCGATCGGTACCATCCTTGAGCTTCTCCGACTTTCGGAAGGGTTAGGGTTAGGGTTAGGGATGAAAGCACATAGGAGAAAGAGATATTCTTGAATAACTTTTTTTGTGAAGGTCGGAGAGACTTGCAAGTAGGCTCTACCCCCACTAAATGGGGTAGCGCGCATCGATCGGTACCATCCTTGAGCTTCTCCGACTTTCGGAAGGGTTAGGGTTAGGGTTAGGGATGAAAGCACATAGGAGAAAGAGATATTCTTGAATAACTTTTTTTGTGAAGGTCTGAGAGACTTGGAAAGTGGTTGCATCTGGACTAATTTGGGTCCTGCGGATCGATTGGTACCATCCCCGAGCTTGTACGACCTTCGGAAGAGGTCGACCGACGAAATTCCCCCAAATCTGAGGAGATATTCTTGAATAACTTTTTTTGTGAAGGTCGGAGAGACTTGCAAGTAGGCTCTACCCCCACTAAATGGGGTAGCGCGCATCGATCGGTACCATCCTTGAGCTTCTCCGACTTTCGGAAGGGTTAGGGTTAGGGTTAGGGATGAAAGCACATAGGAGAAAGAGATATTCTTGAATAACTTTTTTTGTGAAGGTCGGAGAGACTTGCAAGTAGGCTCTACCCCCACTAAATGGGGTAGCGCGCATCGATCGGTACCATCCTTGAGCTTCTCCGACTTTCGGAAGGGTTAGGGTTAGGGTTAGGGATGAAAGCACATAGGAGAAAGAGATATTCTTGAATAACTTTTTTTGTGAAGGTCTGAGAGACTTGGAAAGTGGTTGCATCTGGACTAATTTGGGTCCTGCGGATCGATTGGTACCATCCTTGAGCTTGTACGACCTTCGGAAGAGGTCGACCGACGAAATTCCCCCAAATCTGAGGAGATATTCTTGAATAACTTTTTTTGTGAAGGTCGGAGAGACTTGCAAGTAGGCTCTACCCCCACTAAATGGGGTAGCGCGCATCGATCGGTACCATCCTTGAGCTTCTCCGACTTTCGGAAGGGTTAGGGTTAGGGTTAGGGATGAAAGCACATAGGAGAAAGAGATATTCTTGCATAACTTTTTTTGTGAAGGTCGGAGAGACTTGCAAGTAGTCTCTACCCCCACTAAATGGGGTAACGCGCATCGATCGGTACCATCCTTGAGCTTCTCCGACTTTCGGAAGGGTTAGGGTTAGGGTTAGGGATGAAAGCACATAGGAGAAAGAGATATTCTTGAATAACTTTTTTTGTGAAGGTCGGAGAGACTTGGAAAGTGGTTGCATCTGGACTAATTTGGGTCCTGCGGATCGATTGGTACCATCCCCGAGCTTGTACGACCTTCGGAAGAGGTCGACCGATGAAATTCCCCCAAATCTGAGGAGATATTCTTGAATAACTTTTTTTGTGAAGGTCGGAGAGACTTGCAAGTAGGCTCTACCCCCACTAAATGGGGTAGCGCGCATCGATCGGTACCATCCTTGAGCTTCTCCGACTTTCGGAAGGGTTAGGGTTAGGGTTAGGGATGAAAGCACATAGGAGAAAGAGATATTCTTGAATAACTTTTTTTGTGAAGGTCGGAGAGACTTGCAAGTAGGCTCTACCCCCACTAAATGGGGTAGCGCGCATCGATCGGTACCATCCTTGAGCTTCTCCGACTTTCGGAAGGGTTAGGGTTAGGGTTAGGGATGAAAGCACATAGGAGAAAGAGATATTCTTGAATAACTTTTTTTGTGAAGGTCGGAGAGACTTGCAAGTAGGCTCTACCCCCACTAAATGGGGTAGCGCGCATCGATCGGTACCATCCTTGAGCTTCTCCGACTTTCGGAAGGGTTAGGGTTAGGGTTAGGGATGAAAGCACATAGGAGAAAGAGATATTCTTGAATAACTTTTTTTGTGAAGGTCGGAGAGACTTGGAAAGTGGTTGCATCTGGACTAATTTGGGTCCTGCGGATCGATTGGTACCATCCCCGAGCTTGTACGACCTTCGGAAGAGGTCGACCGACGAAATTCCCCCAACTCTGAGGAGATATTCTTGAATAACTTTTTTTGTGAAGGTCGGAGAGACTTGCAAGTAGGCTCTACCCCCACTAAATGGGGTAGCGCGCATCGATCGGTACCATCCTTGAGCTTCTCCGACTTTCGGAAGGGTTAGGGTTAGGGTTAGGGATGAAAGCACATAGGAGAAAGAGATATTCTTGAATAACTTTTTTTGTGAAGGTCTGAGAGACTTGGAAAGTGGTTGCATCTGGACTAATTTGGGTCCTGCGGATCGATTGGTACCATCCTTGAGCTTGTACGACCTTCGGAAGAGGTCGACCGACGAAATTCCCCCAAATCTGAGGAGATATTCTTGAATAACTTTTTTTGTGAAGGTCGGAGAGACTTGCAAGTAGGCTCTACCCCCACTAAATGGGGTAGCGCGCATCGATCGGTACCATCCTTGAGCTTCTCCGACTTTCGGAAGGGTTAGGGTTAGGGTTAGGGATGAAAGCACATAGGAGAAAGAGATATTCTTGCATAACTTTTTTTGTGAAGGTCGGAGAGACTTGCAAGTAGTCTCTACCCCCACTAAATGGGGTAACGCGCATCGATCGGTACCATCCTTGAGCTTCTCCGACTTTCGGAAGGGTTAGGGTTAGGGTTAGGGATGAAAGCACATAGGAGAAAGAGATATTCTTGAATAACTTTTTTTGTGAAGGTCGGAGAGACTTGGAAAGTGGTTGCATCTGGACTAATTTGGGTCCTGCGGATCGATTGGTACCATCCCCGAGCTTGTACGACCTTCGGAAGAGGTCGACCGATGAAATTCCCCCAAATCTGAGGAGATATTCTTGAATAACTTTTTTTGTGAAGGTCGGAGAGACTTGCAAGTAGGCTCTACCCCCACTAAATGGGGTAGCGCGCATCGATCGGTACCATCCTTGAGCTTCTCCGACTTTCGGAAGGGTTAGGGTTAGGGTTAGGGATGAAAGCACATAGGAGAAAGAGATATTCTTGAATAACTTTTTTTGTGAAGGTCGGAGAGACTTGCAAGTAGGCTCTACCCCCACTAAATGGGGTAGCGCGCATCGATCGGTACCATCCTTGAGCTTCTCCGACTTTCGGAAGGGTTAGGGTTAGGGTTAGGGATGAAAGCACATAGGAGAAAGAGATATTCTTGAATAACTTTTTTTGTGAAGGTCGGAGAGACTTGCAAGTAGGCTCTACCCCCACTAAATGGGGTAGCGCGCATCGATCGGTACCATCCTTGAGCTTCTCCGACTTTCGGAAGGGTTAGGGTTAGGGTTAGGGATGAAAGCACATAGGAGAAAGAGATATTCTTGAATAACTTTTTTTGTGAAGGTCGGAGAGACTTGGAAAGTGGTTGCATCTGGACTAATTTGGGTCCTGCGGATCGATTGGTACCATCCCCGAGCTTGTACGACCTTCGGAAGAGGTCGACCGACGAAATTCCCCCAACTCTGAGGAGATATTCTTGAATAACTTTTTTTGTGAAGGTCGGAGAGACTTGCAAGTAGGCTCTACCCCCACTAAATGGGGTAGCGCGCATCGATCGGTACCATCCTTGAGCTTCTCCGACTTTCGGAAGGGTTAGGGTTAGGGTTAGGGATGAAAGCACATAGGAGAAAGAGATATTCTTGAATAACTTTTTTTTTGAAGGTCGGAGAGACTTGCAAGTAGGCTCTACCCCCACTAAATGGGGTAGCGCGCATCGATCGGTACCATCCTTGAGCTTCTCCGACTTTTGGAAGGGTTAGGGTTAGGGTTAGGGATGAAAGCACATAGGAGAAAGAGATATTCTTGAATAACTTTTTTTGTGAAGGTCGGAGAGACTTGCAAGTAGGCTCTACCCCCACTAAATGGGGTAGCGCACATCGATCGGTACCATCCTTGAGCTTCTCCGACTTTCGGAAGGGTTAGGGTTAGGGATGAAAGCACATAGGAGAAAGAGATATTCTTGAATAACTTTTTTTGTGAAGGTCGGAGAGACTTGCAAGTAGGCTCTACCCCCACTAAATGGGGTAGCGCGCATCGATCGGTACCATCCTTGAGCTTTTCCGACTTTCGTAAGGGTTAGGGTTAGGGTTAGGGATGAAAGCACATAGGAGAAAGAGATATTCTTGAATAACTTTTTTTGTGAAGGTCGGAGAGACTTGCAAGTAGGCTCTACCCCCACTAAATGGGGTAGCGCGCATCGATCGGTACCATCCTTGAGCTTCTCCGACTTTCGGAAGGGTTAGGGTTAGGGTTAGGGATGAAAGCACATAGGAGAAAGAGATATTCTTGAATAACTTTTTTTGTGAAGGTCGGAGAGACTTGGAAAGTGGTTGCATCTGGACTAATTTGGGTCCTGCGGATCGATTGGTACCATCCCCGAGCTTGTACGACCTTCGGAAGAGGTCGACCGACGAAATTCCCCCAACTCTGAGGAGATATTCTTGAATAACTTTTTTTGTGAAGGTCGGAGAGACTTGCAAGTAGGCTCTACCCCCACTAAATGGGGTAGCGCGCATCGATCGGTACCATCCTTGAGCTTCTCCGACTTTCGGAAGGGTTAGGGTTAGGGTTAGGGATGAAAGCACATAGGAGAAAGAGATATTCTTGAATAACTTTTTTTTTGAAGGTCGGAGAGACTTGCAAGTAGGCTCTACCCCCACTAAATGGGGTAGCGCGCATCGATCGGTACCATCCTTGAGCTTCTCCGACTTTTGGAAGGGTTAGGGTTAGGGTTAGGGATGAAAGCACATAGGAGAAAGAGATATTCTTGAATAACTTTTTTTGTGAAGGTCGGAGAGACTTGCAAGTAGGCTCTACCCCCACTAAATGGGGTAGCGCACATCGATCGGTACCATCCTTGAGCTTCTCCGACTTTCGGAAGGGTTAGGGTTAGGGTTAGGGATGAAAGCACATAGGAGAAAGAGATATTCTTGAATAACTTTTTTTGTGAAGGTCGGAGAGACTTGCAAGTAGGCTCTACCCCCACTAAATGGGGTAGCGCGCATCGATCGGTACCATCCTTGAGCTTTTCCGACTTTCGGAAGGGTTAGGGTTAGGGTTAGGGATGAAAGCACATAGGAGAAAGAGATATTCTTGAATAACTTTTTTTGTGAAGGTCGGAGAGACTTGCAAGTAGGCTCTACCCCCACTAAATGGGGTAGCGCGCATCGATCGGTACCATCCTTGAGCTTCTCCGACTTTCGGAAGGGTTAGGGTTAGGGTTAGGGATGAAAGCACATAGGAGAAAGAGATATTCTTGAATAACTTTTTTTGTGAAGGTCGGAGAGACTTGGAAAGTGGTTGCATCTGGACTAATTTTGGTCCTGCGGATCGATTGGTACCATCCCCGAGCTTGTACGACCTTCGGAAGAGGTCGACCGACGAAATTCCCCCAAATCTGAGGAGATATTCTTGAATAACTTTTTTTGTGAAGGTCGGAGAGACTTGCAAGTAGGCTCTACCCCCACTAAATGGGGTAGCGCGCATCGATCGGTACCATCCTTGAGCTTCTCCGACTTTCGGAAGGGTTAGGGTTAGGGATGAAAGCACATAGGAGAAAGAGATATTCTTGAATAACTTTTTTTGTGAAGGTCGGAGAGACTTGCAAGTAGGCTCTACCCCCACTAAATGGGGTAGCGCGCATCGATCGGTACCATCCTTGAGCTTCTCCGACTTTCGGAAGGGTTAGGGTTAGGGTTAGGGATGAAAGCACATAGGAGAAAGAGATATTCTTGAATAACTTTTTTTGTGAAGGTCGGAGAGACTTGGAAAGTGGTTGCATCTGGACTAATTTGGGTCCTGCGGATCGATTGGTACCATCCCCGAGCTTGTACGACCTTCGGAAGAGGTCGACCGACGAAATTCCCCCAAATCTGAGGAGATATTCTTGAATAACTTTTTTTGTGAAGGTCGGAGAGACTTGCAAGTAGGCTCTACCCCCACTAAATGGGGTAGCGCGCATCGATCGGTACCATCCTTGAGCTTCTCCGACTTTCGGAAGGGTTAGGGTTAGGGTTAGGGATGAAAGCACATAGGAGAAAGAGATATTCTTGAATAACTTTTTTTGTGAAGGTCGGAGAGACTTGGAAAGTGGTTGCATCTGGACTAATTTGGGTCCTGCGGATCGATTGGTACCATCCCCGAGCTTGTACGACCTTCGGAAGAGGTCGACCGACGAAATTCCCCCAAATCTGAGGAGATATTCTTGAATAACTTTTTTTGTGAAGGTCGGAGAGACTTGCAAGTAGGCTCTACCCCCACTAAATGGGGTAGCGCGCATCGATCGGTACCATCCTTGAGCTTCTCCGACTTTCGGAAGGGTTAGGGTTAGGGTTAGGGATGAAAGCACATAGGAGAAAGAGATATTCTTGAATAACTTTTTTTGTGAAGGTCGGAGAGACTTGCAAGTAGGCTCTACCCCCACTAAATGGGGTAGCGCGCATCGATCGGTACCATCCTTGAGCTTCTCCGACTTTCGGAAGGGTTAGGGTTAGGGTTAGGGATGAAAGCACATAGGAGAAAGAGATATTCTTGAATAACTTTTTTTGTGAAGGTCGGAGAGACTTGGAAAGTGGTTGCATCTGGACTAATTTGGGTCCTGCGGATCGATTGGTACCATCCCCGAGCTTGTACGACCTTCGGAAGAGGTCGACCGACGAAATTCCCCCAAATCTGAGGAGATATTCTTGAATAACTTTTTTTGTGAAGGTCGGAGAGACTTGCAAGTAGGCTCTACCCCCACTAAATGGGGTAGCGCGCATCGATCGGTACCATCCTTGAGCTTCTCCGACTTTCGGAAGGGTTAGGGTTAGGGTTAGGGATGAAAGCACATAGGAGAAAGAGATATTCTTGAATAACTTTTTTTGTGAAGGTCGGAGAGACTTGCAAGTAGGCTCTACCCCCACTAAATGGGGTAGCGCGCATCGATCGGTACCATCCTTGAGCTTCTCCGACTTTCGGAAGGGTTAGGGTTAGGGTTAGGGATGAAAGCACATAGGAGAAAGAGATATTCTTGAATAACTTTTTTTGTGAAGGTCGGAGAGACTTGGAAAGTGGTTGCATCTGGACTAATTTGGGTCCTGCGGATCGATTGGTACTATCCCCGAGCTTGTACGACCTTCGGAAGAGGTCGACCGACGAAATTCCCCCAAATCTGAGGAGATATTCTTGAATAACGTTTTTTGTGAAGGTCGGAGAGACTTGCAAGTAGGCTCTACCCCCACTAAATGGGGTAGCGCGCATCGATCGGTACCATCCTTGAGCTTCTCCGACTTTTGGAAGGGTTAGGGTTAGGGTTAGGGATGAAAGCACATAGGAGAAAGAGATATTCTTGAATAACTTTTTTTGTGAAGGTCGGAGAGACTTGCAAGTAGGCTCTACCCCCACTAAATGGGGTTGCGCGCATCGATCGGTACCATCCTTGAGCTTCTCCGACTTTCGGAAGGGTTAGGGTTAGGGTTAGGGATGAAAGCACATAGGAGAAAGAGATATTCTTGAATAACTTTTTTTGTGAAGGTCGGAGAGACTTGCAAGTAGGCTCTACCCCCACTAAATGGGGTAGCGCGCATCGATCGGTACCATCTTTGAGCTTCTCCGACTTTCGGAAGGGTTAGGGTTAGGGTTAGGGATGAAAGCACATAGGAGAAAGAGATATTCTTGAATAACTTTTTTTGTGAAGGTCGGAGAGACTTGCAAGTAGGCTCTACCCCCACTAAATGGGGTAGCGCGCATCGATCGGTACCATTTTTGAGCTTCTCCGACTTTCGGAAGGGTTAGGGTTAGGGTTAGGGATGAAAGCACATAGGAGAAAGAGATATTCTTGAATAACTTTTTTTGTGAAGGTCGGAGAGACTTGGAAAGTGGTTGCATCTGGACTAATTTGGGTCCTGCGGATCGATTGGTACCATCCCCGAGCTTGTACGACCTTCGGAAGTGGTCGACCGACGAAATTCCCCCAAATCTGAGGAGATATTCTTGAATAACTTTTTTTGTGAAGGTCGGAGAGACTTGCAAGTAGGCTCTACCCCCACTCAATGGGGTAGCGCGCATCGATCGGTACCATCCTTGAGCTTCTCCGACTTTCGGAAGGGTTAGGGTTAGGGTTAGGGATGAAAGCACATAGGAGAAAGAGATATTCTTGAATAACTTTTTTTGTGAAGGTCGGAGAGACTTGGAAAGTGGTTGCATCTGGACTAATTTGGGTCCTGCGGATCGATTGGTACCATCCCCGAGCTTGTACGACCTTCGAAAGAGGTCGACCGACGAAATTCCCCCAAATCTGAGGAGATATTCTTGAATAACTTTTTTTGTGAAGGTCGGAGAGACTTGCAAGTAGCCTCTACCCCCACTAAATGGGGTTGCGCGCATCGATCGGTACCATCCTTGAGCTTCTCCGACTTTCGGAAGGGTTAGGGTTAGGGTTAGGGATGAAAGCACATAGGAGAAAGAGATATTCTTGAATAACTTTTTTTGTGAAGGTCGGAGAGACTTGCAAGTAGGCTCTACCCCCACTAAATGGGGTAGCGCGCATCGATCGGTACCATCTTTGAGCTTCTCCGACTTTCGGAAGGGTTAGGGTTAGGGTTAGGGATGAAAGCACATAGGAGAAAGAGATATTCTTGAATAACTTTTTTTGTGAAGGTCGGAGAGACTTGCAAGTAGGCTCTACCCCCACTAAATGGGGTAACGCGCATCGATCGGTACCATTCTTGAGCTTCTCCGACTTTCGGAAGGGTTAGGGTTAGGGTTAGGGATGAAAGCACATAGGAGAAAGAGATATTCTTGAATAACTTTTTTTGTGAAGGTCGGAGAGACTTGGAAAGTGGTTGCATCTGGACTAATTTGGGTCCTGCGGATCGATTGGTACCATCCCCGAGCTTGTACGACCTTCGGAAGAGGTCGACCGACGAAATTCCCCCAAATCTGAGGAGATATTCTTGAATAACTTTTTTTGTGAAGGTCGGAGAGACTTGCAAGTAGGCTCTACCCCCACTAAATGGGGTAGCGCGCATCGATCGGTACCATCCTTGAGCTTCTCCGACTTTCGGAAGGGTTAGGGTTAGGGTTAGGGATGAAAGCACATAGGAGAAAGAGATATTCTTGAATAACTTTTTTTGTGAAGGTCGGAGAGACTTGCAAGTAGGCTCTACCCCCACTAAATGGGGTAGCGCGCATCGATCGGTACCATCCTTGAGCTTCTCCGACTTTCGGAAGGGTTAGGGTTAGGGTTAGGGATGAAAGCACATAGGAGAAAGAGATATTCTTGAATAACTTTTTTTGTGAAGGTCTGAGAGACTTGGAAAGTGGTTGCATCTGGACTAATTTGGGTCCTGCGGATCGATTGGTACCATCCCCGAGCTTGTACGACCTTCGGAAGAGGTCGACCGACGAAATTCCCCCAAATCTGAGGAGATATTCTTGAATAACTTTTTTTGTGAAGGTCGGAGAGACTTGCAAGTAGGCTCTACCCCCACTAAATGGGGTAGCGCGCATCGATCGGTACCATCCTTGAGCTTCTCCGACTTTCGGAAGGGTTAGGGTTAGGGTTAGGGATGAAAGCACATAGGAGAAAGAGATATTCTTGAATAACTTTTTTTGTGAAGGTCGGAGAGACTTGCAAGTAGGCTCTACCCCCACTAAATGGGGTAGCGCGCATCGATCGGTACCATCCTTGAGCTTCTCCGACTTTCGGAAGGGTTAGGGTTAGGGTTAGGGATGAAAGCACATAGGAGAAAGAGATATTCTTGAATAACTTTTTTTGTGAAGGTCTGAGAGACTTGGAAAGTGGTTGCATCTGGACTAATTTGGGTCCTGCGGATCGATTGGTACCATCCTTGAGCTTGTACGACCTTCGGAAGAGGTCGACCGACGAAATTCCCCCAAATCTGAGGAGATATTCTTGAATAACTTTTTTTGTGAAGGTCGGAGAGACTTGCAAGTAGGCTCTACCCCCACTAAATGGGGTAGCGCGCATCGATCGGTACCATCCTTGAGCTTCTCCGACTTTCGGAAGGGTTAGGGTTAGGGTTAGGGATGAAAGCACATAGGAGAAAGAGATATTCTTGAATAACTTTTTTTGTGAAGGTCGGAGAGACTTGCAAGTAGGCTCTACCCCCACTAAATGGGGTAGCGCGCATCGATCGGTACCATCCTTGAGCTTCTCCGACTTTCGGAAGGGTTAGGGTTAGGGTTAGGGATGAAAGCACATAGGAGAAAGAGATATTCTTGAATAACTTTTTTTGTGAAGGTCGGAGAGACTTGGAAAGTGGTTGCATCTGGACTAATTTGGGTCCTGCGGATCGATTGGTACCATCCCCGAGCTTGTACGACCTTCGGAAGAGGTCGACCGATGAAATTCCCCCAAATCTGAGGAGATATTCTTGAATAACTTTTTTTGTGAAGGTCGGAGAGACTTGCAAGTAGGCTCTACCCCCACTAAATGGGGTAGCGCGCATCGATCGGTACCATCCTTGAGCTTCTCCGACTTTCGGAAGGGTTAGGGTTAGGGTTAGGGATGAAAGCACATAGGAGAAAGAGATATTCTTGAATAACTTTTTTTGTGAAGGTCGGAGAGACTTGCAAGTAGGCTCTACCCCCACTAAATGGGGTAGCGCGCATCGATCGGTACCATCCTTGAGCTTCTCCGACTTTCGGAAGGGTTAGGGTTAGGGTTAGGGATGAAAGCACATAGGAGAAAGAGATATTCTTGAATAACTTTTTTTGTGAAGGTCGGAGAGACTTGCAAGTAGGCTCTACCCCCACTAAATGGGGTAGCGCGCATCGATCGGTACCATCCTTGAGCTTCTCCGACTTTCGGAAGGGTTAGGGTTAGGGTTAGGGATGAAAGCACATAGGAGAAAGAGATATTCTTGAATAACTTTTTTTGTGAAGGTCGGAGAGACTTGGAAAGTGGTTGCATCTGGACTAATTTGGGTCCTGCGGATCGATTGGTACCATCCCCGAGCTTGTACGACCTTCGGAAGAGGTCGACCGACGAAATTCCCCCAACTCTGAGGAGATATTCTTGAATAACTTTTTTTGTGAAGGTCGGAGAGACTTGCAAGTAGGCTCTACCCCCACTAAATGGGGTAGCGCGCATCGATCGGTACCATCCTTGAGCTTCTCCGACTTTCGGAAGGGTTAGGGTTAGGGTTAGGGATGAAAGCACATAGGAGAAAGAGATATTCTTGAATAACTTTTTTTTTGAAGGTCGGAGAGACTTGCAAGTAGGCTCTACCCCCACTAAATGGGGTAGCGCGCATCGATCGGTACCATCCTTGAGCTTCTCCGACTTTTGGAAGGGTTAGGGTTAGGGTTAGGGATGAAAGCACATAGGAGAAAGAGATATTCTTGAATAACTTTTTTTGTGAAGGTCGGAGAGACTTGCAAGTAGGCTCTACCCCCACTAAATGGGGTAGCGCACATCGATCGGTACCATCCTTGAGCTTCTCCGACTTTCGGAAGGGTTAGGGTTAGGGATGAAAGCACATAGGAGAAAGAGATATTCTTGAATAACTTTTTTTGTGAAGGTCGGAGAGACTTGCAAGTAGGCTCTACCCCCACTAAATTGGGTAGCGCGCATCGATCGGTACCATCCTTGAGCTTTTCCGACTTTCGTAAGGGTTAGGGTTAGGGTTAGGGATGAAAGCACATAGGAGAAAGAGATATTCTTGAATAACTTTTTTTGTGAAGGTCGGAGAGACTTGCAAGTAGGCTCTACCCCCACTAAATGGGGTAGCGCGCATCGATCGGTACCATCCTTGAGCTTCTCCGACTTTCGGAAGGGTTAGGGTTAGGGTTAGGGATGAAAGCACATAGGAGAAAGAGATATTCTTGAATAACTTTTTTTGTGAAGGTCGGAGAGACTTGGAAAGTGGTTGCATCTGGACTAATTTGGGTCCTGCGGATCGATTGGTACCATCCCCGAGCTTGTACGACCTTCGGAAGAGGTCGACCGACGAAATTCCCCCAACTCTGAGGAGATATTCTTGAATAACTTTTTTTGTGAAGGTCGGAGAGACTTGCAAGTAGGCTCTACCCCCACTAAATGGGGTAGCGCGCATCGATCGGTACCATCCTTGAGCTTCTCCGACTTTCGGAAGGGTTAGGGTTAGGGTTAGGGATGAAAGCACATAGGAGAAAGAGATATTCTTGAATAACTTTTTTTTTGAAGGTCGGAGAGACTTGCAAGTAGGCTCTACCCCCACTAAATGGGGTAGCGCGCATCGATCGGTACCATCCTTGAGCTTCTCCGACTTTTGGAAGGGTTAGGGTTAGGGTTAGGGATGAAAGCACATAGGAGAAAGAGATATTCTTGAATAACTTTTTTTGTGAAGGTCGGAGAGACTTGCAAGTAGGCTCTACCCCCACTAAATGGGGTAGCGCACATCGATCGGTACCATCCTTGAGCTTCTCCGACTTTCGGAAGGGTTAGGGTTAGGGTTAGGGATGAAAGCACATAGGAGAAAGAGATATTCTTGAATAACTTTTTTTGTGAAGGTCGGAGAGACTTGCAAGTAGGCTCTACCCCCACTAAATGGGGTAGCGCGCATCGATCGGTACCATCCTTGAGCTTTTCCGACTTTCGGAAGGGTTAGGGTTAGGGTTAGGGATGAAAGCACATAGGAGAAAGAGATATTCTTGAATAACTTTTTTTGTGAAGGTCGGAGAGACTTGCAAGTAGGCTCTACCCCCACTAAATGGGGTAGCGCGCATCGATCGGTACCATCCTTGAGCTTCTCCGACTTTCGGAAGGGTTAGGGTTAGGGTTAGGGATGAAAGCACATAGGAGAAAGAGATATTCTTGAATAACTTTTTTTGTGAAGGTCGGAGAGACTTGGAAAGTGGTTGCATCTGGACTAATTTTGGTCCTGCGGATCGATTGGTACCATCCCCGAGCTTGTACGACCTTCGGAAGAGGTCGACCGACGAAATTCCCCCAAATCTGAGGAGATATTCTTGAATAACTTTTTTTGTGAAGGTCGGAGAGACTTGCAAGTAGGCTCTACCCCCACTAAATGGGGTAGCGCGCATCGATCGGTACCATCCTTGAGCTTCTCCGACTTTCGGAAGGGTTAGGGTTAGGGATGAAAGCACATAGGAGAAAGAGATATTCTTGAATAACTTTTTTTGTGAAGGTCGGAGAGACTTGCAAGTAGGCTCTACCCCCACTAAATGGGGTAGCGCGCATCGATCGGTACCATCCTTGAGCTTCTCCGACTTTCGGAAGGGTTAGGGTTAGGGTTAGGGATGAAAGCACATAGGAGAAAGAGATATTCTTGAATAACTTTTTTTGTGAAGGTCGGAGAGACTTGGAAAGTGGTTGCATCTGGACTAATTTGGGTCCTGCGGATCGATTGGTACCATCCCCGAGCTTGTACGACCTTCGGAAGAGGTCGACCGACGAAATTCCCCCAAATCTGAGGAGATATTCTTGAATAACTTTTTTTGTGAAGGTCGGAGAGACTTGCAAGTAGGCTCTACCCCCACTAAATGGCGTAGCGCGCATCGATCGGTACCATCCTTGAGCTTCTCCGACTTTCGGAAGGGTTAGGGTTAGGGTTAGGGATGAAAGCACATAGGAGAAAGAGATATTCTTGAATAACTTTTTTTGTGAAGGTCGGAGAGACTTGGAAAGTGGTTGCATCTGGACTAATTTGGGTCCTGCGGATCGATTGGTACCATCCCCGAGCTTGTACGACCTTCGGAAGAGGTCGACCGACGAAATTCCCCCAAATCTGAGGAGATATTCTTGAATAACTTTTTTTGTGAAGGTCGGAGAGACTTGCAAGTAGGCTCTACCCCCACTAAATGGGGTAGCGCGCATCGATCGGTACCATCCTTGAGCTTCTCCGACTTTCGGAAGGGTTAGGGTTAGGGTTAGGGATGAAAGCACATAGGAGAAAGAGATATTCTTGAATAACTTTTTTTGTGAAGGTCGGAGAGACTTGCAAGTAGGCTCTACCCCCACTAAATGGGGTAACGCGCATCGATCGGTACCATCCTTGAGCTTCTCCGACTTTCGAAAGGGTTAGGGTTAGGGTTAGGGATGAAAGCACATAGGAGAAAGAGATATTCTTGAATAACTTTTTTTGTGAAGGTCGGAGAGACTTGGAAAGTGGTTGCATCTGGACTAATTTGGGTCCTGCGGATCGATTGGTACCATCCCCGAGCTTGTACGACCTTCGGAAGAGGTCGACCGACGAAATTCCCCCAAATCTGAGGAGATATTCTTGAATAACTTTTTTTGTGAAGGTCGGAGAGACTTGCAAGTAGGCTCTACCCCCACTAAATGGGGTTGCGCGCATCGATCGGTACCATCCTTGAGCTTCTCCGACTTTCGGAAGGGTTAGGGTTAGGGTTAGGGATGAAAGCACATAGGAGAAACAGATATTCTTGAATAACTTTTTTTGTGAAGGTCGGAGAGACTTGCAAGTAGGCTCTACCCCCACTAAATGGGGTAGCGCGCATCGATCGGTACCATCCTTGAGCTTCTCCGACTTTCGGAAGGGTTAGGGTTAGGGTTAGGGATGAAAGCACATAGGAGAAAGAGATATTCTTGAATAACTTTTTTTGTGAAGGTCGGAGAGACTTGCAAGTAGGCTCTACCCCCACTAAATGGGGTAGCGCGCATCGATCGGTACCATCCTTGAGCTTCTCCGACTTTCGGAAGGGTTAGGGTTAGGGTTAGGGATGAAAGCACATAGGAGAAAGAGATATTCTTGAATAACTTTTTTTGTGAAGGTCGGAGAGACTTGGAAAGTGGTTGCATCTGGACTAATTTGGGTCCTGCGGATCGATTGGTACTATCCCCGAGCTTGTACGACCTTCGGAAGAGGTCGACCGACGAAATTCCCCCAAATCTGAGGAGATATTCTTGAATAACGTTTTTTGTGAAGGTCGGAGAGACTTGCAAGTAGGCTCTACCCCCACTAAATGGGGTAGCGCGCATCGATCGGTACCATCCTTGAGCTTCTCCGACTTTTGGAAGGGTTAGGGTTAGGGTTAGGGATGAAAGCACATAGGAGAAAGAGATATTCTTGAATAACTTTTTTTGTGAAGGTCGGAGAGACTTGCAAGTAGGCTCTACCCCCACTAAATGGGGTTGCGCGCATCGATCGGTACCATCCTTGAGCTTCTCCGACTTTCGGAAGGGTTAGGGTTAGGGTTAGGGATGAAAGCACATAGGAGAAAGAGATATTCTTGAATAACTTTTTTTGTGAAGGTCGGAGAGACTTGCAAGTAGGCTCTACCCCCACTAAATGGGGTAGCGCGCATCGATCGGTACCATCTTTGAGCTTCTCCGACTTTCGGAAGGGTTAGGGTTAGGGTTAGGGATGAAAGCACATAGGAGAAAGAGATATTCTTGAATAACTTTTTTTGTGAAGGTCGGAGAGACTTGCAAGTAGGCTCTACCCCCACTAAATGGGGTAGCGCGCATCGATCGGTACCATTTTTGAGCTTCTCCGACTTTCGGAAGGGTTAGGGTTAGGGTTAGGGATGAAAGCACATAGGAGAAAGAGATATTCTTGAATAACTTTTTTTGTGAAGGTCGGAGAGACTTGGAAAGTGGTTGCATCTGGACTAATTTGGGTCCTGCGGATCGATTGGTACCATCCCCGAGCTTGTACGACCTTCGGAAGTGGTCGACCGACGAAATTCCCCCAAATCTGAGGAGATATTCTTGAATAACTTTTTTTGTGAAGGTCGGAGAGACTTGCAAGTAGGCTCTACCCCCACTCAATGGGGTAGCGCGCATCGATCGGTACCATCCTTGAGCTTCTCCGACTTTCGGAAGGGTTAGGGTTAGGGTTAGGGATGATAGCACATAGGAGAAAGAGATATTCTTGAATAACTTTTTTTGTGAAGGTCGGAGAGACTTGGAAAGTGGTTGCATCTGGACTAATTTGGGTCCTGCGGATCGATTGGTACCATCCCCGAGCTTGTACGACCTTCGAAAGAGGTCGACCGACGAAATTCCCCCAAATCTGAGGAGATATTCTTGAATAACTTTTTTTGTGAAGGTCGGAGAGACTTGCAAGTAGGCTCTACCCCCACTAAATGGGGTTGCGCGCATCGATCGGTACCATCCTTGAGCTTCTCCGACTTTCGGAAGGGTTAGGGTTAGGGTTAGGGATGAAAGCACATAGGAGAAAGAGATATTCTTGAATAACTTTTTTTGTGAAGGTCGGAGAGACTTGCAAGTAGGCTCTACCCCCACTAAATGGGGTAGCGCGCATCGATCGGTACCATCTTTGAGCTTCTCCGACTTTTGGAAGGGTTAGGGTTAGGGTTAGGGATGAAAGCACATAGGAGAAAGAGATATTCTTGAATAACTTTTTTTGTGAAGGTCGGAGAGACTTGCAAGTAGGCTCTACCCCCACTAAATGGGGTAACGCGCATCGATCGGTACCATTCTTGAGCTTCTCCGACTTTCGGAAGGGTTAGGGTTAGGGTTAGGGATGAAAGCACATAGGAGAAAGAGATATTCTTGAATAACTTTTTTTGTGAAGGTCGGAGAGACTTGCAAGTAGGCTCTACCCCCACTAAATGGGGTAGCGCGCATCGATCGGTACCATCCTTGAGCTTCTCCGACTTTCGGAAGGGTTAGGGTTAGGGTTAGGGATGAAAGCACATAGGAGAAAGAGATATTCTTGAATAACTTTTTTTGTGAAGGTCGGAGAGACTTGGAAAGTGGTTGCATCTGGACTAATTTTGGTCCTGCGGATCGATTGGTACCATCCCCGAGCTTGTACGACCTTCGGAAGAGGTCGACCGACGAAATTCCCCCAAATCTGAGGAGATATTCTTGAATAACTTTTTTTGTGAAGGTCGGAGAGACTTGCAAGTAGGCTCTACCCCCACTAAATGGGGTAGCGCGCATCGATCGGTACCATCCTTGAGCTTCTCCGACTTTCGGAAGGGTTAGGGTTAGGGATGAAAGCACATAGGAGAAAGAGATATTCTTGAATAACTTTTTTTGTGAAGGTCGGAGAGACTTGCAAGTAGGCTCTACCCCCACTAAATGGGGTAGCGCGCATCGATCGGTACCATCCTTGAGCTTCTCCGACTTTCGGAAGGGTTAGGGTTAGGGTTAGGGATGAAAGCACATAGGAGAAAGAGATATTCTTGAATAACTTTTTTTGTGAAGGTCGGAGAGACTTGGAAAGTGGTTGCATCTGGACTAATTTGGGTCCTGCGGATCGATTGGTACCATCCCCGAGCTTGTACGACCTTCGGAAGAGGTCGACCGACGAAATTCCCCCAAATCTGAGGAGATATTCTTGAATAACTTTTTTTGTGAAGGTCGGAGAGACTTGCAAGTAGGCTCTACCCCCACTAAATGGCGTAGCGCGCATCGATCGGTACCATCCTTGAGCTTCTCCGACTTTCGGAAGGGTTAGGGTTAGGGTTAGGGATGAAAGCACATAGGAGAAAGAGATATTCTTGAATAACTTTTTTTGTGAAGGTCGGAGAGACTTGGAAAGTGGTTGCATCTGGACTAATTTGGGTCCTGCGGATCGATTGGTACCATCCCCGAGCTTGTACGACCTTCGGAAGAGGTCGACCGACGAAATTCCCCCAAATCTGAGGAGATATTCTTGAATAACTTTTTTTGTGAAGGTCGGAGAGACTTGCAAGTAGGCTCTACCCCCACTAAATGGGGTAGCGCGCATCGATCGGTACCATCCTTGAGCTTCTCCGACTTTCGGAAGGGTTAGGGTTAGGGTTAGGGATGAAAGCACATAGGAGAAAGAGATATTCTTGAATAACTTTTTTTGTGAAGGTCGGAGAGACTTGCAAGTAGGCTCTACCCCCACTAAATGGGGTAACGCGCATCGATCGGTACCATCCTTGAGCTTCTCCGACTTTCGAAAGGGTTAGGGTTAGGGTTAGGGATGAAAGCACATAGGAGAAAGAGATATTCTTGAATAACTTTTTTTGTGAAGGTCGGAGAGACTTGGAAAGTGGTTGCATCTGGACTAATTTGGGTCCTGCGGATCGATTGGTACCATCCCCGAGCTTGTACGACCTTCGGAAGAGGTCGACCGACGAAATTCCCCCAAATCTGAGGAGATATTCTTGAATAACTTTTTTTGTGAAGGTCGGAGAGACTTGCAAGTAGGCTCTACCCCCACTAAATGGGGTTGCGCGCATCGATCGGTACCATCCTTGAGCTTCTCCGACTTTCGGAAGGGTTAGGGTTAGGGTTAGGGATGAAAGCACATAGGAGAAACAGATATTCTTGAATAACTTTTTTTGTGAAGGTCGGAGAGACTTGCAAGTAGGCTCTACCCCCACTAAATGGGGTAGCGCGCATCGATCGGTACCATCCTTGAGCTTCTCCGACTTTCGGAAGGGTTAGGGTTAGGGTTAGGGATGAAAGCACATAGGAGAAAGAGATATTCTTGAATAACTTTTTTTGTGAAGGTCGGAGAGACTTGCAAGTAGGCTCTACCCCCACTAAATGGGGTAGCGCGCATCGATCGGTACCATCCTTGAGCTTCTCCGACTTTCGGAAGGGTTAGGGTTAGGGTTAGGGATGAAAGCACATAGGAGAAAGAGATATTCTTGAATAACTTTTTTTGTGAAGGTCGGAGAGACTTGGAAAGTGGTTGCATCTGGACTAATTTGGGTCCTGCGGATCGATTGGTACTATCCCCGAGCTTGTACGACCTTCGGAAGAGGTCGACCGACGAAATTCCCCCAAATCTGAGGAGATATTCTTGAATAACGTTTTTTGTGAAGGTCGGAGAGACTTGCAAGTAGGCTCTACCCCCACTAAATGGGGTAGCGCGCATCGATCGGTACCATCCTTGAGCTTCTCCGACTTTTGGAAGGGTTAGGGTTAGGGTTAGGGATGAAAGCACATAGGAGAAAGAGATATTCTTGAATAACTTTTTTTGTGAAGGTCGGAGAGACTTGCAAGTAGGCTCTACCCCCACTAAATGGGGTTGCGCGCATCGATCGGTACCATCCTTGAGCTTCTCCGACTTTCGGAAGGGTTAGGGTTAGGGTTAGGGATGAAAGCACATAGGAGAAAGAGATATTCTTGAATAACTTTTTTTGTGAAGGTCGGAGAGACTTGCAAGTAGGCTCTACCCCCACTAAATGGGGTAGCGCGCATCGATCGGTACCATCTTTGAGCTTCTCCGACTTTCGGAAGGGTTAGGGTTAGGGTTAGGGATGAAAGCACATAGGAGAAAGAGATATTCTTGAATAACTTTTTTTGTGAAGGTCGGAGAGACTTGCAAGTAGGCTCTACCCCCACTAAATGGGGTAGCGCGCATCGATCGGTACCATTTTTGAGCTTCTCCGACTTTCGGAAGGGTTAGGGTTAGGGTTAGGGATGAAAGCACATAGGAGAAAGAGATATTCTTGAATAACTTTTTTTGTGAAGGTCGGAGAGACTTGGAAAGTGGTTGCATCTGGACTAATTTGGGTCCTGCGGATCGATTGGTACCATCCCCGAGCTTGTACGACCTTCGGAAGTGGTCGACCGACGAAATTCCCCCAAATCTGAGGAGATATTCTTGAATAACTTTTTTTGTGAAGGTCGGAGAGACTTGCAAGTAGGCTCTACCCCCACTCAATGGGGTAGCGCGCATCGATCGGTACCATCCTTGAGCTTCTCCGACTTTCGGAAGGGTTAGGGTTAGGGTTAGGGATGAAAGCACATAGGAGAAAGAGATATTCTTGAATAACTTTTTTTGTGAAGGTCGGAGAGACTTGGAAAGTGGTTGCATCTGGACTAATTTGGGTCCTGCAGATCGATTGGTACCATCCCCGAGCTTGTACGACCTTCGAAAGAGGTCGACCGACGAAATTCCCCCAAATCTGAGGAGATATTCTTGAATAACTTTTTTTGTGAAGGTCGGAGAGACTTGCAAGTAGGCTCTACCCCCACTAAATGGGGTTGCGCGCATCGATCGGTACCATCCTTGAGCTTCTCCGACTTTCGGAAGGGTTAGGGTTAGGGTTAGGGATGAAAGCACATAGGAGAAAGAGATATTCTTGAATAACTTTTTTTGTGAAGGTCGGAGAGACTTGCAAGTAGGCTCTACCCCCACTAAATGGGGTAGCGCGCATCGATCGGTACCATCTTTGAGCTTCTCCGACTTTTGGAAGGGTTAGGGTTAGGGTTAGGGATGAAAGCACATAGGAGAAAGAGATATTCTTGAATAACTTTTTTTGTGAAGGTCGGAGAGACTTGCAAGTAGGCTCTACCCCCACTAAATGGGGTAACGCGCATCGATCGGTACCATTCTTGAGCTTCTCCGACTTTCGGAAGGGTTAGGGTTAGGGTTAGGGATGAAAGCACATAGGAGAAAGAGATATTCTTGAATAACTTTTTTTGTGAAGGTCGGAGAGACTTGGAAAGTGGTTGCATCTGGACTAATTTGGGTCCTGCGGATCGATTGGTACCATCCCCGAGCTTGTACGACCTTCGGAAGAGGTCGACCGACGAAATTCCCCCAAATCTGAGGAGATATTCTTGAATAACTTTTTTTGTGAAGGTCGGAGAGACTTGCAAGTAGGCTCTACCCCCACTAAATGGGGTAGCGCGCATCGATCGGTACCATCCTTGAGCTTCTCCGACTTTCGGAAGGGTTAGGGTTAGGGTTAGGGATGAAAGCACATAGGAGAAAGAGATATTCTTGAATAACTTTTTTTGTGAAGGTCGGAGAGACTTGCAAGTAGGCTCTACCCCCACTAAATGGGGTAGCGCGCATCGATCGGTACCATCCTTGAGCTTCTCCGACTTTCGGAAGGGTTAGGGTTAGGGTTAGGGATGAAAGCACATAGGAGAAAGAGATATTCTTGAATAACTTTTTTTGTGAAGGTCTGAGAGACTTGGAAAGTGGTTGCATCTGGACTAATTTGGGTCCTGCGGATCGATTGGTACCATCCTTGAGCTTGTACGACCTTCGGAAGAGGTCGACCGACGAAATTCCCCCAAATCTGAGGAGATATTCTTGAATAACTTTTTTTGTGAAGGTCGGAGAGACTTGCAAGTAGGCTCTACCCCCACTAAATGGGGTAGCGCGCATCGATCGGTACCATCCTTGAGCTTCTCCGACTTTCGGAAGGGTTAGGGTTAGGGTTAGGGATGAAAGCACATAGGAGAAAGAGATATTCTTGAATAACTTTTTTTGTGAAGGTCGGAGAGACTTGCAAGTAGGCTCTACCCCCACTAAATGGGGTAGCGCGCATCGATCGGTACCATCCTTGAGCTTCTCCGACTTTCGGAAGGGTTAGGGTTAGGGTTAGGGATGAAAGCACATAGGAGAAAGAGATATTCTTGAATAACTTTTTTTGTGAAGGTCGGAGAGACTTGGAAAGTGGTTGCATCTGGACTAATTTGGGTCCTGCGGATCGATTGGTACCATCCCCGAGCTTGTACGACCTTCGGAAGAGGTCGACCGACGAAATTCCCCCAAATCTGAGGAGATATTCTTGAATAACTTTTTTTGTGAAGGTCGGAGAGACTTGCAAGTAGGCTCTACCCCCACTAAATGGGGTAACGCGCATCGATCGGTACCATCCTTGAGCTTCTCCGACTTTCGGAAGGGTTAGGGTTAGGGTTAGGGATGAAAGCACATAGGAGAAAGAGATATTCTTGAATAACTTTTTTTGTGAAGGTCGGAGAGACTTGCAAGTAGGCTCTACCCCCACTAAATGGGGTAGCGCGCATCGATCGGTACCATCCTTGAGCTTCTCCGACTTTCGGAAGGGTTAGGGTTAGGGTTAGGGATGAAAGCACATAGGAGAAAGAGATATTCTTGAATAACTTTTTTTGTGAAGGTCGGAGAGACTTGGAAAGTGGTTGCATCTGGACTAATTTGGGTCCTGCGGATCGATTGGTACCATCCCCGAGCTTGTACGACCTTCGGAAGTGGTCGACCGACGAAATTCCCCCAAATCTGAGGAGATATTCTTGAATAACTTTTTTTGTGAAGGTCGGAGAGACTTGCAAGTAGGCTCTACCCCCACTCAATGGGGTAGCGCGCATCGATCGGTACCATCCTTGAGCTTCTCCGACTTTCGGAAGGGTTAGGGTTAGGGTTAGGGATGAAAGCACATAGGAGAAAGAGATATTCTTGAATAACTTTTTTTGTGAAGGTCGGAGAGACTTGCAAGTAGGCTCTACCCCCACTAAATGGGGTAGCGCGCATCGATCGGTACCATCCTTGAGCTTCTCCGACTTTCGGAAGGGTTAGGGTTAGGGTTAGGGATGAAAGCACATAGGAGAAAGAGATATTCTTGAATAACTTTTTTTGTGAAGGTCGGAGAGACTTGGAAAGTGGTTGCATCTGGACTAATTTGGGTCCTGCGGATCGATTGGTACCATCCCCGAGCTTGTACGACCTTCGGAAGAGGTCGACCGACGAAATTCCCCCAACTCTGAGGAGATATTCTTGAATAACTTTTTTTGTGAAGGTCGGAGAGACTTGCAAGTAGGCTCTACCCCCACTAAATGGGGTAGCGCGCATCGATCGGTACCATCCTTGAGCTTCTCCGACTTTCGGAAGGGTTAGGGTTAGGGTTAGGGATGAAAGCACATAGGAGAAAGAGATATTCTTGAATAACTTTTTTTTTGAAGGTCGGAGAGACTTGCAAGTAGGCTCTACCCCCACTAAATGGGGTAGCGCGCATCGATCGGTACCATCCTTGAGCTTCTCCGACTTTTGGAAGGGTTAGGGTTAGGGTTAGGGATGAAAGCACATAGGAGAAAGAGATATTCTTGAATAACTTTTTTTGTGAAGGTTGGAGAGACTTGCAAGTAGGCTCTACCCCCACTAAATGGGGTAGCGCACATCGATCGGTACCATCCTTGAGCTTCTCCGACTTTCGGAAGGGTTAGGGTTAGGGATGAAAGCACATAGGAGAAAGAGATATTCTTGAATAACTTTTTTTGTGAAGGTCGGAGAGACTTGCAAGTAGGCTCTACCCCCACTAAATGGGGTAGCGCGCATCGATCGGTACCATCCTTGAGCTTTTCCGACTTTCGTAAGGGTTAGGGTTAGGGATGAAAGCACATAGGAGAAAGAGATATTCTTGAATAACTTTTTTTGTGAAGGTCGGAGAGACTTGCAAGTAGGCTCTACCCCCACTAAATGGGGTAGCGCGCATCGATCGGTACCATCCTTGAGCTTCTCCGACTTTCGGAAGGGTTAGGGTTAGGGTTAGGGATGAAAGCACATAGGAGAAAGAGATATTCTTGAATAACTTTTTTTGTGAAGGTCGGAGAGACTTGGAAAGTGGTTGCATCTGGACTAATTTGGGTCCTGCGGATCGATTGGTACCATCCCCGAGCTTGTACGACCTTCGGAAGAGGTCGACCGACGAAATTCCCCCAACTCTGAGGAGATATTCTTGAATAACTTTTTTTGTGAAGGTCGGAGAGACTTGCAAGTAGGCTCTACCCCCACTAAATGGGGTAGCGCGCATCGATCGGTACCATCCTTGAGCTTCTCCGACTTTCGGAAGGGTTAGGGTTAGGGTTAGGGATGAAAGCACATAGGAGAAAGAGATATTCTTGAATAACTTTTTTTTTGAAGGTCGGAGAGACTTGCAAGTAGGCTCTACCCCCACTAAATGGGGTAGCGCGCATCGATCGGTACCATCCTTGAGCTTCTCCGACTTTTGGAAGGGTTAGGGTTAGGGTTAGGGATGAAAGCACATAGGAGAAAGAGATATTCTTGAATAACTTTTTTTGTGAAGGTCGGAGAGACTTGCAAGTAGGCTCTACCCCCACTAAATGGGGTAGCGCACATCGATCGGTACCATCCTTGAGCTTCTCCGACTTTCGGAAGGGTTAGGGTTAGGGTTAGGGATGAAAGCACATAGGAGAAAGAGATATTCTTGAATAACTTTTTTTGTGAAGGTCGGAGAGACTTGCAAGTAGGCTCTACCCCCACTAAATGGGGTAGCGCGCATCGATCGGTACCATCCTTGAGCTTTTCCGACTTTCGGAAGGGTTAGGGTTAGGGTTAGGGATGAAAGCACATAGGAGAAAGAGATATTCTTGAATAACTTTTTTTGTGAAGGTCGGAGAGACTTGCAAGTAGGCTCTACCCCCACTAAATGGGGTAGCGCGCATCGATCGGTACCATCCTTGAGCTTCTCCGACTTTCGGAAGGGTTAGGGTTAGGGTTAGGGATGAAAGCACATAGGAGAAAGAGATATTCTTGAATAACTTTTTTTGTGAAGGTCGGAGAGACTTGGAAAGTGGTTGCATCTGGACTAATTTTGGTCCTGCGGATCGATTGGTACCATCCCCGAGCTTGTACGACCTTCGGAAGAGGTCGACCGACGAAATTCCCCCAAATCTGAGGAGATATTCTTGAATAACTTTTTTTGTGAAGGTCGGAGAGACTTTCAAGTAGGCTCTACCCCCACTAAATGGGGTAGCGCGCATCGATCGGTACCATCATTGAGCTTCTCCGACTTTCGGAAGGGTTAGGGTTAGGGTTAGGGATGAAAGCACATAGGAGAAAGAGATATTCTTGAATAACTTTTTTTGTGAAGGTCGGAGAGACTTGCAAGTAGGCTCTACCCCCACTAAATGGGGTAGCACGCATCGATCGGTACCATCCTTGAGCTTCTCCGACTTTCGGAAGGGTTAGGGTTAGGGTTAGGGATGAAAGCACATAGGAGAAAGAGATATTCTTGAATAACTTTTTTTGTGAAGGTCGGAGAGACTTGCAAGTAGGCTCTACCCCCACTAAATGGGGTAGCGCGCATCGATCGGTACCATCCTTGAGCTTCTCCGACTTTCGGAAGGGTTAGGGTTAGGGTTAGGGATGAAAGCACATAGGAGAAAGAGATATTCTTGAATAACTTTTTTTGTGAAGGTCGGAGAGACTTGGAAAGTGGTTGCATCTGGACTAATTTGGGTCCTGCGGATCGATTGGTAGCATCCCCGAGCTTGTACGACCTTCGGAAGAGGTCGACCGACGAAATTCCCCCAAATCTGAGGAGATATTCTTGAATAACTTTTTTTGTGAAGGTCGGAAAGACTTGCAAGTAGGCTCTACCCCCACTAAATGGGGTTGCGCGCATCGATCGGTACCATCCTTGAGCTTCTCCGACTTTCGGAAGGGTTAGGGTTAGGGTTAGGGATGAAAGCACATAGGAGAAAGAGATATTCTTGAATAACTTTTTTTGTGAAGGTCGGAGAGACTTGCAAGTAGGCTCTACCCCCACTAAATGGGGTAGCGCGCATCGATCGGTACCATCTTTGAGCTTCTCCGACTTTCGGAAGGGTTAGGGTTAGGGTTAGGGATGAAAGCACATAGGAGAAAGAGATATTCTTGAATAACTTTTTTTGTGAAGGTCGGAGAGACTTGCAAGTAGGCTCTACCCCCACTAAATGGGGTAGCGCGCATCGATCGGTAACATCCTTGAGCTTCTCCGACTTTCGGAAGGGTTAGGGTTAGGGTTAGGGATGAAAGCACATAGGAGAAAGAGATATTCTTGAATAACTTTTTTTGTGAAGGTCGGAGAGACTTGGAAAGTGGTTGCATCTGGACTAATTTGGGTCCTGCGGATCGATTGGTACCATCCCCGAGCTTGTACGACCTTCGGAAGAGGTCGACCGACGAAATTCCCCCAAATCTGAGGAGATATTCTTGAATAACTTTTTTTGTGAAGGTCGGAGAGACTTGCAAGTAGGCTCTACCCCCACTAAATGGGGTAGCGCGCATCGATCGGTACCATCCTTGAGCTTCTCCGACTTTCGGAAGGGTTAGGGTTAGGGTTAGGGATGAAAGCACATAGGAGAAAGAGATATTCTTGAATAACTTTTTTTGTGAAGGTCGGAGAGACTTGCAAGTAGGCTCTACCCCCACTAAATGGGGTAGCGCGCATCGATCGGTACCATCCTTGAGCTTCTCCGACTTTCGGAAGGGTTAGGGTTAGGGTTAGGGATGAAAGCACATAGGAGAAAGAGATATTCTTGAATAACTTTTTTTGTGAAGGTCGGAGAGACTTGGAAAGTGGTTGCATCTGGACTAATTTGGGTCCTGCGGATCGATTGGTACCATCCCCGAGCTTGTACGACCTTCGGAAGAGGTCGACCGACGAAATTCCCCCAAATCTGAGGAGATATTCTTGAATAACTTTTTTTGTGAAGGTCGGAAAGACTTGCAAGTAGGCTCTACCCCCACTAAATGGGGTTGCGCGCATCGATCGGTACCATCCTTGAGCTTCTCCGACTTTCGGAAGGGTTAGGGTTAGGGTTAGGGATGAAAGCACATAGGAGAAAGAGATATTCTTGAATAACTTTTTTTGTGAAGGTCGGAGAGACTTGCAAGTAGGCTCTACCCCCACTAAATGGGGTAGCGCGCATCGATCGGTACCATCTTTGAGCTTCTCCGACTTTCGGAAGGGTTAGGGTTAGGGTTAGGGATGAAAGCACATAGGAGAAAGAGATATTCTTGAATAACTTTTTTTGTGAAGGTCGGAGAGACTTGCAAGTAGGCTCTACCCCCACTAAATGGGGTAGCGCGCATCGATCGGTACCATCCTTGAGCTTCTCCGACTTTCGGAAGGGTTAGGGTTAGGGTTAGGGATGAAAGCACATAGGAGAAAGAGATATTCTTGAATAACTTTTTTTGTGAAGGTCGGAGAGACTTGGAAAGTGGTTGCATCTGGACTAATTTGGGTCCTGCGGATCGATTGGTACCATCCCCGAGCTTGTACGACCTTCGGAAGAGGTCGACCGACGAAATTCCCCCAAATCTGAGGAGATATTCTTGAATAACTTTTTTTGTGAAGGTCGGAAAGACTTGCAAGTAGGCTCTACCCCCACTAAATGGGGTTGCGCGCATCGATCGGTACCATCCTTGAGCTTCTCCGACTTTCGGAAGGGTTAGGGTTAGGGTTAGGGATGAAAGCACATAGGAGAAAGAGATATTCTTGAATAACTTTTTTTGTGAAGGTCGGAGAGACTTGCAAGTAGGCTCTACCCCCACTAAATGGGGTATCGCGCATCGATCGGTACCATCCTTGAGCTTCTCCGACTTTCGGAAGGGTTAGGGTTAGGGTTAGGGATGAAAGCACATAGGAGAAAGAGATATTCTTGAATAACTTTTTTTGTGAAGGTCGGAGAGACTTGCAAGTAGGCTCTACCCCCACTAAATGGGGTAGCGCGCATCGATCGGTACCATCCTTGAGCTTCTCCGACTTTCGGAAGGGTTAGGGTTAGGGTTAGGGATGAAAGCTCATAGGAGAAAGAGATATTCTTGAATAACTTTTTTTGTGAAGGTCGGAGAGACTTGGAAAGTGGTTGCATCTGGACTAATTTGGGTCCTGCGGATCGATTGGTACCATCCCCGAGCTTGTACGACCTTCGGAAGAGGTCGACCGACGAAATTCCCCCAAATCTGAGGAGATATTCTTGAATAACTTTTTTTGTGAAGGTCGGAGAGACTTGCAAGTAGGCTCTACCCCCACTAAATGGGGTAGCGCGCATCGATCGGTACCATCCTTGAGCTTCTCCGACTTTCGGAAGGGTTAGGGTTAGGGTTAGGGATGAAAGCACATAGGAGAAAGAGATATTCTTGAATAACTTTTTTTGTGAAGGTCGGAGAGACTTGCAAGTAGGCTCTACCCCCACTAAATGGGGTAGCGCGCATCGATCGGTACCATCCTTGAGCTTCTCCGACTTTCGGAAGGGTTAGGGTTAGGGATGAAAGCACATAGGAGAAAGAGATATTCTTGAATAACTTTTTTTGTGAAGGTCGGAGAGACTTGCAAGTAGGCTCTACCCCCACTAAATGGGGTAGCGCGCATCGATCGGTACCATCCTTGAGCTTCTCCGACTTTCGGAAGGGTTAGGGTTAGGGTTAGGGATGAAAGCACATAGGAGAAAGAGATATTCTTGAATAACTTTTTTTGTGAAGGTCTGAGAGACTTGGAAAGTGGTTGCATCTGGACTAATTTGGGTCCTGCGGATCGATTGGTACCATCCCCGAGCTTGTACGACCTTCGGAAGAGGTCGACCGACGAAATTCCCCCAAATCTGAGGAGATATTCTTGAATAACTTTTTTTGTGAAGGTCGGAGAGACTTGCAAGTAGGCTCTACCCCCACTAAATGGGGTAGCGCGCATCGATCCGTACCATCCTTGAGCTTCTCCGACTTTCGGAAGGGTTAGGGTTAGGGTTAGGGATGAAAGCACATAGGAGAAAGAGATATTCTTGAATAACTTTTTTTGTGAAGGTCGGAGAGACTTGCAAGTAGGCTCTACCCCCACTAAATGGGGTAGCGCGCATCGATCGGTACCATCCTTGAGCTTCTCCGACTTTCGGAAGGGTTAGGGTTAGGGATGAAAGCACATAGGAGAAAGAGATATTCTTGAATAACTTTTTTTGTGAAGGTCGGAGAGACTTGCAAGTAGGCTCTACCCCCACTAAATGGGGTAGCGCGCATCGATCGGTACCATCCTTGAGCTTCTCCGACTTTCGGAAGGGTTAGGGTTAGGGTTAGGGATGAAAGCACATAGGAGAAAGAGATATTCTTGAATAACTTTTTTTGTGAAGGTCTGAGAGACTTGGAAAGTGGTTGCATCTGGACTAATTTGGGTCCTGCGGATCGATTGGTACCATCCCCGAGCTTGTACGACCTTCGGAAGAGGTCGACCGACGAAATTCCCCCAAATCTGAGGAGATATTCTTGAATAACTTTTTTTGTGAAGGTCGGAGAGACTTGCAAGTAGGCTCTACCCCCACTAAATGGGGTAGCGCGCATCGATCCGTACCATCCTTGAGCTTCTCCGACTTTCGGAAGGGTTAGGGTTAGGGTTAGGGATGAAAGCACATAGGAGAAAGAGATATTCTTGAATAACTTTTTTTGTGAAGGTCGGAGAGACTTGCAAGTAGGCTCTACCCCCACTAAATGGGGTAGCGCGCATCGATCAGTACCATCCTTGAGCTTCTCCGACTTTCGGAAGGGTTAGGGTTAGGGTTAGGGATGAAAGCACATAGGAGAAAGAGATATTCTTGAATAACTTTTTTTGTGAAGGTCGGAGAGACTTGCAAGTAGGCTCTACCCCCACTAAATGGGGTAGCGCGCATCGATCGGTACCATCCTTGAGCTTCTCCGACTTTCGGAAGGGTTAGGGTTAGGGTTAGGGATGAAAGCACATAGGAGAAAGAGATATTCTTGAATAACTTTTTTTGTGAAGGTCGGAGAGACTTGGAAAGTGGTTGCATCTGGACTAATTTGGGTCCTGCGGATCGATTGGTACCATCCCCGAGCTTGTACGACCTTCGGAAGAGGTCGACCGACGAAATTCCCCCAAATCTGAGGAGATATTCTTGAATAACGTTTTTTGTGAAGGTCGGAGAGACTTGCAAGTAGGCTCTACCCCCACTAAATGGGGTAGCGCGCATCGATCGGTACCATCCTTGAGCTTCTCCGACTTTTGGAAGGGTTAGGGTTAGGGTTAGGGATGAAAGCACATAGGAGAAAGAGATATTCTTGAATAACTTTTTTTGTGAAGGTCGGAGAGACTTGCAAGTAGGCTCTACCCCCACTAAATGGGGTAGCGCGCATCGATCGGTACCATCCTTGAGCTTCTCCGACTTTCGGAAGGGTTAGGGTTAGGGTTAGGGATGAAAGCACATAGGAGAAAGAGATATTCTTGAATAACTTTTTTTGTGAAGGTCGGAGAGACTTGCAAGTAGGCTCTACCCCCACTAAATGGGGTAGCGCGCATCGATCAGTACCATCCTTGAGCTTCTCCGACTTTCGGAAGGGTTAGGGTTAGGGTTAGGGATGAAAGCACATAGGAGAAAGAGATATTCTTGAATAACTTTTTTTGTGAAGGTCGGAGAGACTTGCAAGTAGGCTCTACCCCCACTAAATGGGGTAGCGCGCATCGATCGGTACCATCCTTGAGCTTCTCCGACTTTCGGAAGGGTTAGGGTTAGGGTTAGGGATGAAAGCACATAGGAGAAAGAGATATTCTTGAATAACTTTTTTTGTGAAGGTCGGAGAGACTTGCAGGTAGGCTCTACCCCCACTAAATGGGGTAGCGCGCATCGATCGGTACCATCCTTGAGCTTCTCCGACTTTCGGAAGGGTTAGGGTTAGGGTTAGGGATGAAAGCACATAGGAGAAAGAGATATTCTTGAATAACTTTTTTTGTGAAGGTCGGAGAGACTTGCAAGTAGGCTCTACCCCCACTAAATGGGGTTGCGCGCATCGATCGGTACCATCCTTGAGCTTCTCCGACTTTCGGAAGGGTTAGGGTTAGGGTTAGGGATGAAAGCACATAGGAGAAACAGATATTCTTGAATAACTTTTTTTGTGAAGGTCGGAGAGACTTGCAAGTAGGCTCTACCCCCACTAAATGGGGTAGCGCGCATCGATCGGTACCATCCTTGAGCTTCTCCGACTTTCGGAAGGGTTAGGGTTAGGGTTAGGGATGAAAGCACATAGGAGAAAGAGATATTCTTGAATAACTTTTTTTGTGAAGGTCGGAGAGACTTGCAAGTAGGCTCTACCCCCACTAAATGGGGTAGCGCGCATCGATCGGTACCATCCTTGAGCTTCTCCGACTTTCGGAAGGGTTAGGGTTAGGGTTAGGGATGAAAGCACATAGGAGAAAGAGATATTCTTGAATAACTTTTTTTGTGAAGGTCGGAGAGACTTGGAAAGTGGTTGCATCTGGACTAATTTGGGTCCTGCGGATCGATTGGTACCATCCCCGAGCTTGTACGACCTTCGGAAGAGGTCGACCGACGAAATTCCCCCAAATCTGAGGAGATATTCTTGAATAACTTTTTTTGTGAAGGTCGGAGAGACTTGCAAGTAGGCTCTACCCCCACTAAATGGGGTAGCGCGCATCGATCGGTACCATCCTTGAGCTTCTCCGACTTTCGGAAGGGTTAGGGTTAGGGATGAAAGCACATAGGAGAAAGAGATATTCTTGAATAACTTTTTTTGTGAAGGTCGGAGAGACTTGCAAGTAGGCTCTACCCCCACTAAATGGGGTAGCGCGCATCGATCGGTACCATCCTTGAGCTTCTCCGACTTTCGGAAGGGTTAGGGTTAGGGATGAAAGCACATAGGAGAAAGAGATATTCTTGAATAACTTTTTTTGTGAAGGTCGGAGAGACTTGCAAGTAGGCTCTACCCCCACTAAATGGGGTAGCGCGCATCGATCGGTACCATCCTTGAGCTTCTCCGACTTTCGGAAGGGTTAGGGTTAGGGTTAGGGATGAAAGCACATAGGAGAAAGAGATATTCTTGAATAACTTTTTTTGTGAAGGTCTGAGAGACTTGGAAAGTGGTTGCATCTGGACTAATTTGGGTCCTGCGGATCGATTGGTACCATCCCCGAGCTTGTACGACCTTCGGAAGAGGTCGACCGACGAAATTCCCCCAAATCTGAGGAGATATTCTTGAATAACTTTTTTTGTGAAGGTCGGAGAGACTTGCAAGTAGGCTCTACCCCCACTAAATGGGGTAGCGCGCATCGATCCGTACCATCCTTGAGCTTCTCCGACTTTCGGAAGGGTTAGGGTTAGGGTTAGGGATGAAAGCACATAGGAGAAAGAGATATTCTTGAATAACTTTTTTTGTGAAGGTCGGAGAGACTTGCAAGTAGGCTCTACCCCCACTAAATGGGGTAGCGCGCATCGATCGGTACCATCCTTGAGCTTCTCCGACTTTCGGAAGGGTTAGGGTTAGGGATGAAAGCACATAGGAGAAAGAGATATTCTTGAATAACTTTTTTTGTGAAGGTCGGAGAGACTTGCAAGTAGGCTCTACTCCCACTAAATGGGGTAGCGCGCATCGATCGGTACCATCCTTGAGCTTCTCCGACTTTCGGAAGGGTTAGGGTTAGGGTTAGGGATGAAAGCACATAGGAGAAAGAGATATTCTTGAATAACTTTTTTTGTGAAGGTCTGAGAGACTTGGAAAGTGGTTGCATCTGGACTAATTTGGGTCCTGCGGATCGATTGGTACCATCCCCGAGCTTGTACGACCTTCGGAAGAGGTCGACCGACGAAATTCCCCCAAATCTGAGGAGATATTCTTGAATAACTTTTTTTGTGAAGGTCGGAGAGACTTGCAAGTAGGCTCTACCCCCACTAAATGGGGTAGCGCGCATCGATCCGTACCATCCTTGAGCTTCTCCGACTTTCGGAAGGGTTAGGGTTAGGGTTAGGGATGAAAGCACATAGGAGAAAGAGATATTCTTGAATAACTTTTTTTGTGAAGGTCGGAGAGACTTGCAAGTAGGCTCTACCCCCACTAAATGGGGTAGCGCGCATCGATCAGTACCATCCTTGAGCTTCTCCGACTTTCGGAAGGGTTAGGGTTAGGGTTAGGGATGAAAGCACATAGGAGAAAGAGATATTCTTGAATAACTTTTTTTGTGAAGGTCGGAGAGACTTGCAAGTAGGCTCTACCCCCACTAAATGGGGTAGCGCGCATCGATCGGTACCATCCTTGAGCTTCTCCGACTTTCGGAAGGGTTAGGGTTAGGGTTAGGGATGAAAGCACATAGGAGAAAGAGATATTCTTGAATAACTTTTTTTGTGAAGGTCGGAGAGACTTGGAAAGTGGTTGCATCTGGACTAATTTGGGTCCTGCGGATCGATTGGTACCATCCCCGAGCTTGTACGACATTCGGAAGAGGTCGACCGACGAAATTCCCCCAAATCTGAGGAGATATTCTTGAATAACGTTTTTTGTGAAGGTCGGAGAGACTTGCAAGTAGGCTCTACCCCCACTAAATGGGGTAGCGCGCATCGATCGGTACCATCCTTGAGCTTCTCCGACTTTTGGAAGGGTTAGGGTTAGGGTTAGGGATGAAAGCACATAGGAGAAAGAGATATTCTTGAATAACTTTTTTTGTGAAGGTCGGAGAGACTTGCAAGTAGGCTCTACCCCCACTAAATGGGGTAGCGCGCATCGATCGGTACCATCCTTGAGCTTCTCCGACTTTCGGAAGGGTTAGGGTTAGGGTTAGGGATGAAAGCACATAGGAGAAAGAGATATTCTTGAATAACTTTTTTTGTGAAGGTCGGAGAGACTTGCAAGTAGGCTCTACCCCCACTAAATGGGGTTGCGCGCATCGATCGGTACCATCCTTGAGCTTCTCCGACTTTCGGAAGGGTTAGGGTTAGGGTTAGGGATGAAAGCACATAGGAGAAAGAGATATTCTTGAATAACTTTTTTTGTGAAGGTCGGAGAGACTTGGAAAGTGGTTGCATCTGGACTAATTTGGGTCCTGCGGATCGATTGGTACCATCCCCGAGCTTGTACGACCTTCGGAAGAGGTCGACCGACGAAATTCCCCCAAATCTGAGGAGATATTCTTGAATAACTTTTTTTGTGAAGGTCGGAGAGACTTGCAGGTAGGCTCTACCCCCACTAAATGGGGTAGCGCGCATCGATCGGTACCATCCTTGAGCTTCTCCGACTTTCGGAAGGGTTAGGGTTAGGGTTAGGGATGAAAGCACATAGGAGAAAGAGATATTCTTGAATAACTTTTTTTGTGAAGGTCGGAGAGACTTGCAAGTAGGCTCTACCCCCACTAAATGGGGTTGCGCGCATCGATCGGTACCATCCTTGAGCTTCTCCGACTTTCGGAAGGGTTAGGGTTAGGGTTAGGGATGAAAGCACATAGGAGAAACAGATATTCTTGAATAACTTTTTTTGTGAAGGTCGGAGAGACTTGCAAGTAGGCTCTACCCCCACTAAATGGGGTAGCGCGCATCGATCGGTACCATCCTTGAGCTTCTCCGACTTTCGGAAGGGTTAGGGTTAGGGTTAGGGATGAAAGCACATAGGAGAAAGAGATATTCTTGAATAACTTTTTTTGTGAAGGTCGGAGAGACTTGCAAGTAGGCTCTACCCCCACTAAATGGGGTAGCGCGCATCGATCGGTACCATCCTTGAGCTTCTCCGACTTTCGGAAGGGTTAGGGTTAGGGTTAGGGATGAAAGCACATAGGAGAAAGAGATATTCTTGAATAACTTTTTTTGTGAAGGTCGGAGAGACTTGGAAAGTGGTTGCATCTGGACTAATTTGGGTCCTGCGGATCGATTGGTACCATCCCCGAGCTTGTACGACCTTCGGAAGAGGTCGACCGACGAAATTCCCCCAAATCTGAGGAGATATTCTTGAATAACTTTTTTTGTGAAGGTCGGAGAGACTTGCAAGTAGGCTCTACCCCCACTAAATGGGGTTGCGCGCATCGATCGGTACCATCCTTGAGCTTCTCCGACTTTCGGAAGGGTTAGGGTTAGGGTTAGGGATGAAAGCACATAGGAGAAAGAGATATTCTTGAATAACTTTTTTTTTGAAGGTCGGAGAGACTTGCAAGTAGGCTCTACCCCCACTAAATGGGGTAGCGCGCATCGATCGGTACCATCCTTGAGCTTCTCCGACTTTCGGAAGGGTTAGGGTTAGGGTTAGGGATGAAAGCACATAGGAGAAAGAGATATTCTTGAATAACTTTTTTTGTGAAGGTCGGAGAGACTTGGAAAGTGGTTGCATCTGGACTAATTTGGGTCCTGCGGATCGATTAATACCATCTATGAGCTTGTACGACCTTCGGAAGAGGTCGACCGACGAAATTCCCCCAAATCTGAGGAGATATTCTTGAATAACTTTTTTTGTGAAGGTCGGAGAGACTTGCAAGTAGGCTCTACCCCCACTAAATGGCGTTGCGCGCATCGATCGGTACCATCCTTGAGCTTCTCCGACTTTCGGAAGGGTTAGGGTTAGGGTTAGGGATGAAAGCACATAGGAGAAAGAGATATTCTTGAATAACTTTTTTTGTGAAGGTCGGAGAGACTTGCAAGTAGGCTCTACCCCCACTAAATGGGGTAGCGCGCATCGATCGGTACCATCCTTGAGCTTCTCCGACTTTCGGAAGGGTTAGGGTTAGGGTTAGGGATGAAAGCACATAGGAGAAAGAGATATTCTTGAATAACTTTTTTTGTGAAGGTCGGAGAGACTTGGAAAGTGGTTGCATCTGGACTAATTTTGGTCCTGCGGATCGATTGGTACCATCCCCGAGCTTGTACGACCTTCGGAAGAGGTCGACCGACGAAATTCCCCCAAATCTGAGGAGATATTCTTGAATAACTTTTTTTGTGAAGGTCGGAGAGACTTGCAAGTAGGCTCTACCCCCACTAAATGGGGTTGCGCGCATCGATCGGTACCATCCTTGAGCTTCTCCGACTTTCGGAAGGGTTAGGGTTAGGGTTAGGGATGAAAGCACATAGGAGAAAGAGATATTCTTGAATAACTTTTTTTTTGAAGGTCGGAGAGACTTGCAAGTAGGCTCTACCCCCACTAAATGGGGTAGCGCGCATCGATCGGTACCATCCTTGAGCTTCTCCGACTTTCGGAAGGGTTAGGGTTAGGGTTAGGGATGAAAGCACATAGGAGAAAGAGATATTCTTGAATAACTTTTTTTGTGAAGGTCGGAGAGACTTGGAAAGTGGTTGCATCTGGACTAATTTGGGTCCTGCGGATCGATTAATACCATCCCCGAGCTTGTACGACCTTCGGAAGAGGTCGACCGACGAAATTCCCCCAAATCTGAGGAGATATTCTTGAATAACTTTTTTTGTGAAGGTCGGAGAGACTTGCAAGTAGGCTCTACCCCCACTAAATGGCGTTGCGCGCATCGATCGGTACCATCCTTGAGCTTCTCCGACTTTCGGAAGGGTTAGGGTTAGGGTTAGGGATGAAAGCACATAGGAGAAAGAGATATTCTTGAATAACTTTTTTTGTGAAGGTCGGAGAGACTTGCAAGTAGGCTCTACCCCCACTAAATGGGGTAGCGCGCATCGATCGGTACCATCCTTGAGCTTCTCCGACTTTCGGAAGGGTTAGGGTTAGGGTTAGGGATGAAAGCACATAGGAGAAAGAGATATTCTTGAATAACTTTTTTTGTGAAGGTCGGAGAGACTTGGAAAGTGGTTGCATCTGGACTAATTTGGGTCCTGCGGATCGATTGGTACCATCCCCGAGCTTGTACGACCTTCGGAAGAGGTCGACCGACGAAATTCCCCCAAATCTGAGGAGATATTCTTGAATAACTTTTTTTGTGAAGGTCGGAGAGACTTGCAAGTAGGCTCTACCCCCACTAAATGGCGTTGCGCGCATCGATCGGTACCATCCTTGAGCTTCTCCGACTTTCGGAAGGGTTAGGGTTAGGGTTAGGGATGAAAGCACATAGGAGAAAGAGATATTCTTGAATAACTTTTTTTGTGAAGGTCGGAGAGACTTGCAAGTAGGCTCTACCCCCACTAAATGGGGTAGCGCGCATCGATCGGTACCATCCTTGAGCTTCTCCGACTTTCGGAAGGGTTAGGGTTAGGGTTAGGGATGAAAGCACATAGGAGAAAGAGATATTCTTGAATAACTTTTTTTGTGAAGGTCGGAGAGACTTGCAAGTAGGCTCTACCCCCACTAAATGGGGTAGCGCGCATCGATCGGTACCATCCTTGAGCTTCTCCGACTTTCGGAAGGGTTAGGGTTAGGGTTAGGGATGAAAGCACATAGGAGAAAGAGATATTCTTGAATAACTTTTTTTGTGAAGGTCGGAGAGACTTGGAAAGTGGTTGCATCTGGACTAATTTGGGTCCTGCGGATCGATTGGTACCATCCCCGAGCTGTTACGACCTTCGGAAGAGGTCGACCGACGAAATTCCCCCAAATCTGAGGAGATATTCTTGAATAACTTTTTTTGTGAAGGTCGGAGAGACTTGCAAGTAGGCTCTAACCCCACTAAATGGGGTTGCGCGCATCGATCGGTACCATCCTTGAGCTTCTCCGACTTTCGGAAGGGTTAGGGTTAGGGTTAGGGATGAAAGCACATAGGAGAAAGAGATATTCTTGAATAACTTTTTTTGTGAAGGTCGGAGAGACTTGCAAGTAGGCTCTACCCCCACTAAATGGGGTAGCGCGCATCGATCGGTACCATCCTTGAGCTTCTCCGACTTTCGGAAGGGTTAGGGTTAGGGTTAGGGATGAAAGCACATAGGAGAAAGAGATATTCTTGAATAACTTTTTTTGTGAAGGTCGGAGAGACTTGCAAGTAGGCTCTACCCCCACTAAATGGGGTAGCGCGCATCGATCGGTACCATCCTTGAGCTTCTCCGACTTTCGGAAGGGTTAGGGTTAGGGTTAGGGATGAAAGCACATAGGAGAAAGAGATATTCTTGAATAACTTTTTTTGTGAAGGTCGGAGAGACTTGCAAGTAGGCTCTACCCCCACTAAATGGGGTAGCGCGCATCGATCAGTACCATCCTTGAGCTTCTCCGACTTTCGGAAGGGTTAGGGTTAGGGTTAGGGATGAAAGCACATAGGAGAAAGAGATATTCTTGAATAACTTTTTTTGTGAAGGTCGGAGAGACTTGCAAGTAGGCTCTACCCCCACTAAATGGGGTAGCGCGCATCGATCGGTACCATCCTTGAGCTTCTCCGACTTTCGGAAGGGTTAGGGTTAGGGTTAGGGATGAAAGCACATAGGAGAAAGAGATATTCTTGAATAACTTTTTTTGTGAAGGTCGGAGAGACTTGGAAAGTGGTTGCATCTGGACTAATTTGGGTCCTGCGGATCGATTGGTACCATCCCCGAGCTTGTACGACCTTCGGAAGAGGTCGACCGACGAAATTCCCCCAAATCTGAGGAGATATTCTTGAATAACTTTTTTTATGAAGGTCGGAGAGACTTGCAGGTAGGCTCTACCCCCACTAAATGGGGTAGCGCGCATCGATCGGTACCATCCTTGAGCTTCTCCGACTTTCGGAAGGGTTAGGGTTAGGGTTAGGGATGAAAGCACATAGGAGAAAGAGATATTCTTGAATAACTTTTTTTGTGAAGGTCGGAGAGACTTGCAAGTAGGCTCTACCCCCACTAAATGGGGTAGCGCGCATCGATCGGTACCATCCTTGAGCTTCTCCGACTTTCGGAAGGGTTAGGGTTAGGGTTAGGGATGAAAGCACATAGGAGAAAGAGATATTCTTGAATAACTTTTTTTGTGAAGGTCGGAGAGACTTGCAAGTAGGCTCTACCCCCACTAAATGGAGTAGCGCGCATCGATCGGTACCATCCTTGAGCTTCTCCGACTTTCGGAAGGGTTAGGGTTAGGGTTAGGGATGAAAGCACATAGGAGAAAGAGATATTCTTGAATAACTTTTTTTGTGAAGGTCGGAGAGACTTGGAAAGTGGTTGCATCTGGACTAATTTGGGTCCTGCGGATCGATTGGTACCATCCCCGAGCTGTTACGACCTTCGGAAGAGGTCGACCGACGAAATTCCCCCAAATCTGAGGAGATATTCTTGAATAACTTTTTTTGTGAAGGTCGGAGAGACTTGCAAGTAGGCTCTACCCCCACTAAATGGGGTTGCGCGCATCGATCGGTACCATCCTTGAGCTTCTCCGACTTTCGGAAGGGTTAGGGTTAGGGTTAGGGATGAAAGCACATAGGAGAAAGAGATATTCTTGAATAACTTTTTTTGTGAAGGTCGGAGAGACTTGCAAGTAGGCTCTACCCCCACTAAATGGGGTAGCGCGCATCGATCGGTACCATCCTTGAGCTTCTCCGACTTTCGGAAGGGTTAGGGTTAGGGTTAGGGATGAAAGCACATAGGAGAAAGAGATATTCTTGAATAACTTTTTTTGTGAAGGTCGGAGAGACTTGCAAGTAGGCTCTACCCCCACTAAATGGGGTAGCGCGCATCGATCGGTACCATCCTTGAGCTTCTCCGACTTTCGGAAGGGTTAGGGTTAGGGTTAGGGATGAAAGCACATAGGAGAAAGAGATATTCTTGAATAACTTTTTTTGTGAAGGTCGGAGAGACTTGCAAGTAGGCTCTACCCCCACTAAATGGGGTTGCGCGCATCGATCGGTACCATCTTTGAGCTTCTCCGACTTTCGGAAGGGTTAGGGTTAGGGTTAGGGATGAAAGCACATAGGAGAAAGAGATATTCTTGAATAACTTTTTTTGTGAAGGTCGGAGAGACTTGCAAGTAGGCTCTACCCCCACTAAATGGGGTAGCGCGCATCGATCGGTACCATCCTTGAGCTTCTCCGACTTTCGGAAGGGTTAGGGTTAGGGTTAGGGATGAAAGCACATAGGAGAAAGAGATATTCTTGAATAACTTTTTTTGTGAAGGTCGGAGAGACTTGGAAAGTGGTTGCATCTGGACTAATTTGGGTCCTGCGGATCGATTGGTACCATCCCCGAGCTTGTACGACCTTCGGAAGAGGTCGACCGACGAAATTCCCCCAAATCTGAGGAGATATTCTTGAATAACTTTTTTTGTGAAGGTCGGAGAGACTTGCAAGTAGGCTCTACCCCCACTAAATGGGGTTGCGCGCATCGATCGGTACCATCCTTGAGCTTCTCCGACTTTCGGAAGGGTTAGGGTTAGGGTTAGGGATGAAAGCACATAGGAGAAACAGATATTCTTGAATAACTTTTTTTGTGAAGGTCGGAGAGACTTGCAAGTAGGCTCTACTCCCACTAAATGGGGTAGCGCGCATCGATCGGTACCATCCTTGAGCTTCTCCGACTTTCGGAAGGGTTAGGGTTAGGGTTAGGGATGAAAGCACATAGGAGAAAGAGATATTCTTGAATAACTTTTTTTGTGAAGGTCGGAGAGACTTGCAAGTAGGCTCTACCCCCACTAAATGGGGTAGCGCGCATCGATCGGTACCATCCTTGAGCTTCTCCGACTTTCGGAAGGGTTAGGGTTAGGGTTAGGGATGAAAGCACATAGGAGAAAGAGATATTCTTGAATAACTTTTTTTGTGAAGGTCGGAGAGACTTGGAAAGTGGTTGCATCTGGACTAATTTGGGTCCTGCGGATCGATTGGTACCATCCCCGAGCTTGTACGACCTTCGGAAGAGGTCGACCGACGAAATTCCCCCAAATCTGAGGAGATATTCTTGAATAACTTTTTTTGTGAAGGTCGGAGAGACTTGCAAGTAGGCTCTACCCCCACTAAATGGGGTTGCGCGCATCGATCGGTACCATCCTTGAGCTTCTCCGACTTTCGGAAGGGTTAGGGTTAGGGTTAGGGATGAAAGCACATAGGAGAAAGAGATATTCTTGAATAACTTTTTTTTTGAAGGTCGGAGAGACTTGCAAGTAGGCTCTACCCCCACTAAATGGGGTAGCGCGCATCGATCGGTACCATCCTTGAGCTTCTCCGACTTTCGGAAGGGTTAGGGTTAGGGTTAGGGATGAAAGCACATAGGAGAAAGAGATATTCTTGAATAACTTTTTTTGTGAAGGTCGGAGAGACTTGGAAAGTGGTTGCATCTGGACTAATTTGGGTCCTGCGGATCGATTAATACCATCCCCGAGCTTGTACGACCTTCGGAAGAGGTCGACCGACGAAATTCCCCCAAATCTGAGGAGATATTCTTGAATAACTTTTTTTGTGAAGGTCGGAGAGACTTGCAAGTAGGCTCTACCCCCACTAAATGGCGTTGCGCGCATCGATCGGTACCATCCTTGAGCTTCTCCGACTTTCGGAAGGGTTAGGGTTAGGGTTAGGGATGAAAGCACATAGGAGAAAGAGATATTCTTGAATAACTTTTTTTGTGAAGGTCGGAGAGACTTGCAAGTAGGCTCTACCCCCACTAAATGGGGTAGCGCGCATCGATCGGTACCATCCTTGAGCTTCTCCGACTTTCGGAAGGGTTAGGGTTAGGGTTAGGGATGAAAGCACATAGGAGAAAGAGATATTCTTGAATAACTTTTTTTGTGAAGGTCGGAGAGACTTGGAAAGTGGTTGCATCTGGACTAATTTGGGTCCTGCAGATCGATTGGTACCATCCCCGAGCTTGTACGACCTTCGGAAGAGGTCGACCGACGAAATTCCCCCAAATCTGAGGAGATATTCTTGAATAACTTTTTTTGTGAAGGTCGGAGAGACTTGCAAGTAGGCTCTACCCCCACTAAATGGCGTTGCGCGCATCGATCGGTACCATCTTTGAGCTTCTCCGACTTTCGGAAGGGTTAGGGTTAGGGTTAGGGATGAAAGCACATAGGAGAAAGAGATATTCTTGAATAACTTTTTTTGTGAAGGTCGGAGAGACTTGCAAGTAGGCTCTACCCCCACTAAATGGGGTAGCGCGCATCGATCGGTACCATCCTTGAGCTTCTCCGACTTTCGGAAGGGTTAGGGTTAGGGTTAGGGATGAAAGCACATAGGAGAAAGAGATATTCTTGAATAACTTTTTTTGTGAAGGTCGGAGAGACTTGCAAGTAGGCTCTACCCCCACTAAATGGGGTAGCGCGCATCGATCGGTACCATCTTTGAGCTTCTCCGACTTTCGGAAGGGTTAGGGTTAGGGTTAGGGATGAAAGCACATAGGAGAAAGAGATATTCTTGAATAACTTTTTTTGTGAAGGTCGGAGAGACTTGGAAAGTGGTTGCATCTGGACTAATTTGGGTCCTGCGGATCGATTGGTACCATCCCCGAGCTGTTACGACCTTCGGAAGAGGTCGACCGACGAAATTCCCCCAAATCTGAGGAGATATTCTTGAATAACTTTTTTTGTGAAGGTCGGAGAGACTTGCAAGTAGGCTCTAACCCCACTAAATGGGGTTGCGCGCATCGATCGGTACCATCCTTGAGCTTCTCCGACTTTCGGAAGGGTTAGGGTTAGGGTTAGGGATGAAAGCACATAGGAGAAAGAGATATTCTTGAATAACTTTTTTTGTGAAGGTCGGAGAGACTTGCAAGTAGGCTCTACCCCCACTAAATGGGGTAGCGCACATCGATCGGTACCATCCTTGAGCTTCTCCGACTTTCGGAAGGGTTAGGGTTAGGGTTAGGGATGAAAGCACATAGGAGAAAGAGATATTCTTGAATAACTTTTTTTGTGAAGGTCGGAGAGACTTGCAAGTAGGCTCTACCCCCACTAAATGGGGTAGCGCGCATCGATCGGTACCATCCTTGAGCTTCTCCGACTTTCGGAAGGGTTAGGGTTAGGGTTAGGGATGAAAGCACATAGGAGAAAGAGATATTCTTGAATAACTTTTTTTGTGAAGGTCGGAGAGACTTGCAAGTAGGCTCTACCCCCACTAAATGGGGTAGCGCGCATCGATCAGTACCATCCTTGAGCTTCTCCGACTTTCGGAAGGGTTAGGGTTAGGGTTAGGGATGAAAGCACATAGGAGAAAGAGATATTCTTGAATAACTTTTTTTGTGAAGGTCGGAGAGACTTGCAAGTAGGCTCTACCCCCACTAAATGGGGTAGCGCGCATCGATCGGTACCATCCTTGAGCTTCTCCGACTTTCGGAAGGGTTAGGGTTAGGGTTAGGGATGAAAGCACATAGGAGAAAGAGATATTCTTGAATAACTTTTTTTGTGAAGGTCGGAGAGACTTGGAAAGTGGTTGCATCTGGACTAATTTGGGTCCTGCGGATCGATTGGTACCATCCCCGAGCTTGTACGACCTTCGGAAGAGGTCGACCGACGAAATTCCCCCAAATCTGAGGAGATATTCTTGAATAACTTTTTTTGTGAAGGTCGGAGAGACTTGCAGGTAGGCTCTACCCCCACTAAATGGGGTAGCGCGCATCGATCGGTACCATCCTTGAGCTTCTCCGACTTTCGGAAGGGTTAGGGTTAGGGTTAGGGATGAAAGCACATAGGAGAAAGAGATATTCTTGAATAACTTTTTTTGTGAAGGTCGGAGAGACTTGCAAGTAGGCTCTACCCCCACTAAATGGGGTAGCGCGCATCGATCGGTACCATCCTTGAGCTTCTCCGACTTTCGGAAGGGTTAGGGTTAGGGTTAGGGATGAAAGCACATAGGAGAAAGAGATATTCTTGAATAACTTTTTTTGTGAAGGTCGGAGAGACTTGCAAGTAGGCTCTACCCCCACTAAATGGAGTAGCGCGCATCGATCGGTACCATCCTTGAGCTTCTCCGACTTTCGGAAGGGTTAGGGTTAGGGTTAGGGATGAAAGCACATAGGAGAAAGAGATATTCTTGAATAACTTTTTTTGTGAAGGTCGGAGAGACTTGGAAAGTGGTTGCATCTGGACTAATTTGGGTCCTGCGGATCGATTGGTACCATCCCCGAGCTGTTACGACCTTCGGAAGAGGTCGACCGACGAAATTCCCCCAAATCTGAGGAGATATTCTTGAATAACTTTTTTTGTGAAGGTCGGAGAGACTTGCAAGTAGGCTCTACCCCCACTAAATGGGGTTGCGCGCATCGATCGGTACCATCCTTGAGCTTCTCCGACTTTCGGAAGGGTTAGGGTTAGGGTTAGGGATGAAAGCACATAGGAGAAAGAGATATTCTTGAATAACTTTTTTTGTGAAGGTCGGAGAGACTTGCAAGTAGGCTCTACCCCCACTAAATGGGGTAGCGCGCATCGATCGGTACCATCCTTGAGCTTCTCCGACTTTCGGAAGGGTTAGGGTTAGGGTTAGGGATGAAAGCACATAGGAGAAAGAGATATTCTTGAATAACTTTTTTTGTGAAGGTCGGAGAGACTTGCAAGTAGGCTCTACCCCCACTAAATGGGGTAGCGCGCATCGATCGGTACCATCCTTGAGCTTCTCCGACTTTCGGAAGGGTTAGGGTTAGGGTTAGGGATGAAAGCACATAGGAGAAAGAGATATTCTTGAATAACTTTTTTTGTGAAGGTCGGAGAGACTTGCAAGTAGGCTCTACCCCCACTAAATGGGGTAGCGCGCATCGATCGGTACCATCCTTGAGCTTCTCCGACTTTCGGAAGGGTTAGGGTTAGGGTTAGGGATGAAAGCACATAGGAGAAAGAGATATTCTTGAATAACTTTTTTTGTGAAGGTCGGAAAGACTTGCAAGTAGGCTCTACCCCCACTAAATGGGGTAGCGCGCATCGATCGGTACCATCCTTGAGCTTCTCCGACTTTCGGAAGGGTTAGGGTTAGGGTTAGGGATGAAAGCACATAGGAGAAAGAGATATTCTTGAATAACTTTTTTTGTGAAGGTCGGAGAGACTTGGAAAGTGGTTGCATCTGGACTAATTTGGGTCCTGCGGATCGATTGGTACCATCCCCGAGCTTGTACGACCTTCGGAAGAGGTCGACCGACGAAATTCCCCCAAATCTGAGGAGATATTCTTGAATAACTTTTTTTGTGAAGGTCGGAGAGACTTGCAAGTAGGCTCTACCCCCACTAAATGGGGTTGCGCGCATCGATCGGTACCATCCTTGAGCTTCTCCGACTTTCGGAAGGGTTAGGGTTAGGGTTAGGGATGAAAGCACATAGGAGAAACAGATATTCTTGAATAACTTTTTTTGTGAAGGTCGGAGAGACTTGCAAGTAGGCTCTACCCCCACTAAATGGGGTAGCGCGCATCGATCGGTACCATCCTTGAGCTTCTCCGACTTTCGGAAGGGTTAGGGTTAGGGTTAGGGATGAAAGCACATAGGAGAAAGAGATATTCTTGAATAACTTTTTTTGTGAAGGTCGGAGAGACTTGCAAGTAGGCTCTACCCCCACTAAATGGGGTAGCGCGCATCGATCGGTACCATCCTTGAGCTTCTCCGACTTTCGGAAGGGTTAGGGTTAGGGTTAGGGATGAAAGCACATAGGAGAAAGAGATATTCTTGAATAACTTTTTTTGTGAAGGTCGGAGAGACTTGGAAAGTGGTTGCATCTGGACTAATTTGGGTCCTGCGGATCGATTGGTACCATCCCCGAGCTTGTACGACCTTCGGAAGAGGTCGACCGACGAAATTCCCCCAAATCTGAGGAGATATTCTTGAATAACTTTTTTTGTGAAGGTCGGAGAGACTTGCAAGTAGGCTCTACCCCCACTAAATGGGGTTGCGCGCATCGATCGGTACCATCCTTGAGCTTCTCCGACTTTCGGAAGGGTTAGGGTTAGGGTTAGGGATGAAAGCACATAGGAGAAAGAGATATTCTTGAATAACTTTTTTTTTGAAGGTCGGAGAGACTTGCAAGTAGGCTCTACCCCCACTAAATGGGGTAGCGCGCATCGATCGGTACCATCCTTGAGCTTCTCCGACTTTCGGAAGGGTTAGGGTTAGGGTTAGGGATGAAAGCACATAGGAGAAAGAGATATTCTTGAATAACTTTTTTTGTGAAGGTCGGAGAGACTTGGAAAGTGGTTGCATCTGGACTAATTTGGGTCCTGCGGATCGATTAATACCATCCCCGAGCTTGTACGACCTTCGGAAGAGGTCGACCGACGAAATTCCCCCAAATCTGAGGAGATATTCTTGAATAACTTTTTTTGTGAAGGTCGGAGAGACTTGCAAGTAGGCTCTACCCCCACTAAATGGCGTTGCGCGCATCGATCGGTACCATCCTTGAGCTTCTCCGACTTTCGGAAGGGTTAGGGTTAGGGTTAGGGATGAAAGCACATAGGAGAAAGAGATATTCTTGAATAACTTTTTTTGTGAAGGTCGGAGAGACTTGCAAGTAGGCTCTACCCCCACTAAATGGGGTAGCGCGCATCGATCGGTACCATCCTTGAGCTTCTCCGACTTTCGGAAGGGTTAGGGTTAGGGTTAGGGATGAAAGCACATAGGAGAAAGAGATATTCTTGAATAACTTTTTTTGTGAAGGTCGGAGAGACTTGGAAAGTGGTTGCATCTGGACTAATTTGGGTCCTGCAGATCGATTGGTACCATCCCCGAGCTTGTACGACCTTCGGAAGAGGTCGACCGACGAAATTCCCCCAAATCTGAGGAGATATTCTTGAATAACTTTTTTTGTGAAGGTCGGAGAGACTTGCAAGTAGGCTCTACCCCCACTAAATGGCGTTGCGCGCATCGATCGGTACCATCCTTGAGCTTCTCCGACTTTCGGAAGGGTTAGGGTTAGGGTTAGGGATGAAAGCACATAGGAGAAAGAGATATTCTTGAATAACTTTTTTTGTGAAGGTCGGAGAGACTTGCAAGTAGGCTCTACCCCCACTAAATGGGGTAGCGCGCATCGATCGGTACCATCCTTGAGCTTCTCCGACTTTCGGAAGGGTTAGGGTTAGGGTTAGGGATGAAAGCACATAGGAGAAAGAGATATTCTTGAATAACTTTTTTTGTGAAGGTCGGAGAGACTTGCAAGTAGGCTCTACCCCCACTAAATGGGGTAGCGCGCATCGATCGGTACCATCTTTGAGCTTCTCCGACTTTCGGAAGGGTTAGGGTTAGGGTTAGGGATGAAAGCACATAGGAGAAAGAGATATTCTTGAATAACTTTTTTTGTGAAGGTCGGAGAGACTTGGAAAGTGGTTGCATCTGGACTAATTTGGGTCCTGCGGATCGATTGGTACCATCCCCGAGCTGTTACGACCTTCGGAAGAGGTCGACCGACGAAATTCCCCCAAATCTGAGGAGATATTCTTGAATAACTTTTTTTGTGAAGGTCGGAGAGACTTGCAAGTAGGCTCTAACCCCACTAAATGGGGTTGCGCGCATCGATCGGTACCATCCTTGAGCTTCTCCGACTTTCGGAAGGGTTAGGGTTAGGGTTAGGGATGAAAGCACATAGGAGAAAGAGATATTCTTGAATAACTTTTTTTGTGAAGGTCGGAGAGACTTGCAAGTAGGCTCTACCCCCACTAAATGGGGTAGCGCACATCGATCGGTACCATCCTTGAGCTTCTCCGACTTTCGGAAGGGTTAGGGTTAGGGTTAGGGATGAAAGCACATAGGAGAAAGAGATATTCTTGAATAACTTTTTTTGTGAAGGTCGGAGAGACTTGCAAGTAGGCTCTACCCCCACTAAATGGGGTAGCGCGCATCGATCGGTACCATCCTTGAGCTTCTCCGACTTTCGGAAGGGTTAGGGTTAGGGTTAGGGATGAAAGCACATAGGAGAAAGAGATATTCTTGAATAACTTTTTTTGTGAAGGTCGGAGAGACTTGCAAGTAGGCTCTACCCCCACTAAATGGGGTAGCGCGCATCGATCGGTACCATCCTTGAGCTTCTCCGACTTTCGGAAGGGTTAGGGTTAGGGTTAGGGATGAAAGCACATAGGAGAAAGAGATATTCTTGAATAACTTTTTTTGTGAAGGTCGGAAAGACTTGCAAGTAGGCTCTACCCCCACTAAATGGGGTAGCGCGCATCGATCGGTACCATCCTTGAGCTTCTCCGACTTTCGGAAGGGTTAGGGTTAGGGTTAGGGATGAAAGCACATAGGAGAAAGAGATATTCTTGAATAACTTTTTTTGTGAAGGTCGGAGAGACTTGGAAAGTGGTTGCATCTGGACTAATTTGGGTCCTGCGGATCGATTGGTACCATCCCCGAGCTTGTACGACCTTCGGAAGAGGTCGACCGACGAAATTCCCCCAAATCTGAGGAGATATTCTTGAATAACTTTTTTTGTGAAGGTCGGAGAGACTTGCAAGTAGGCTCTACCCCCACTAAATGGGGTTGCGCGCATCGATCGGTACCATCCTTGAGCTTCTCCGACTTTCGGAAGGGTTAGGGTTAGGGTTAGGGATGAAAGCACATAGGAGAAACAGATATTCTTGAATAACTTTTTTTGTGAAGGTCGGAGAGACTTGCAAGTAGGCTCTACCCCCACTAAATGGGGTAGCGCGCATCGATCGGTACCATCCTTGAGCTTCTCCGACTTTCGGAAGGGTTAGGGTTAGGGTTAGGGATGAAAGCACATAGGAGAAAGAGATATTCTTGAATAACTTTTTTTGTGAAGGTCGGAGAGACTTGCAAGTAGGCTCTACCCCCACTAAATGGGGTAGCGCGCATCGATCGGTACCATCCTTGAGCTTCTCCGACTTTCGGAAGGGTTAGGGTTAGGGTTAGGGATGAAAGCACATAGGAGAAAGAGATATTCTTGAATAACTTTTTTTGTGAAGGTCGGAGAGACTTGGAAAGTGGTTGCATCTGGACTAATTTGGGTCCTGCGGATCGATTGGTACCATCCCCGAGCTTGTACGACCTTCGGAAGAGGTCGACCGACGAAATTCCCCCAAATCTGAGGAGATATTCTTGAATAACTTTTTTTGTGAAGGTCGGAGAGACTTGCAAGTAGGCTCTACCCCCACTAAATGGGGTTGCGCGCATCGATCGGTACCATCCTTGAGCTTCTCCGACTTTCGGAAGGGTTAGGGTTAGGGTTAGGGATGAAAGCACATAGGAGAAAGAGATATTCTTGAATAACTTTTTTTTTGAAGGTCGGAGAGACTTGCAAGTAGGCTCTACCCCCACTAAATGGGGTAGCGCGCATCGATCGGTACCATCCTTGAGCTTCTCCGACTTTCGGAAGGGTTAGGGTTAGGGTTAGGGATGAAAGCACATAGGAGAAAGAGATATTCTTGAATAACTTTTTTTGTGAAGGTCGGAGAGACTTGGAAAGTGGTTGCATCTGGACTAATTTGGGTCCTGCGGATCGATTAATACCATCCCCGAGCTTGTACGACCTTCGGAAGAGGTCGACCGACGAAATTCCCCCAAATCTGAGGAGATATTCTTGAATAACTTTTTTTGTGAAGGTCGGAGAGACTTGCAAGTAGGCTCTACCCCCACTAAATGGCGTTGCGCGCATCGATCGGTACCATCCTTGAGCTTCTCCGACTTTCGGAAGGGTTAGGGTTAGGGTTAGGGATGAAAGCACATAGGAGAAAGAGATATTCTTGAATAACTTTTTTTGTGAAGGTCGGAGAGACTTGCAAGTAGGCTCTACCCCCACTAAATGGGGTAGCGCGCATCGATCGGTACCATCCTTGAGCTTCTCCGACTTTCGGAAGGGTTAGGGTTAGGGTTAGGGATGAAAGCACATAGGAGAAAGAGATATTCTTGAATAACTTTTTTTGTGAAGGTCGGAGAGACTTGGAAAGTGGTTGCATCTGGACTAATTTGGGTCCTGCAGATCGATTGGTACCATCCCCGAGCTTGTACGACCTTCGGAAGAGGTCGACCGACGAAATTCCCCCAAATCTGAGGAGATATTCTTGAATAACTTTTTTTGTGAAGGTCGGAGAGACTTGCAAGTAGGCTCTACCCCCACTAAATGGCGTTGCGCGCATCGATCGGTACCATCCTTGAGCTTCTCCGACTTTCGGAAGGGTTAGGGTTAGGGTTAGGGATGAAAGCACATAGGAGAAAGAGATATTCTTGAATAACTTTTTTTGTGAAGGTCGGAGAGACTTGCAAGTAGGCTCTACCCCCACTAAATGGGGTAGCGCGCATCGATCGGTACCATCCTTGAGCTTCTCCGACTTTCGGAAGGGTTAGGGTTAGGGTTAGGGATGAAAGCACATAGGAGAAAGAGATATTCTTGAATAACTTTTTTTGTGAAGGTCGGAGAGACTTGCAAGTAGGCTCTACCCCCACTAAATGGGGTAGCGCGCATCGATCGGTACCATCTTTGAGCTTCTCCGACTTTCGGAAGGGTTAGGGTTAGGGTTAGGGATGAAAGCACATAGGAGAAAGAGATATTCTTGAATAACTTTTTTTGTGAAGGTCGGAGAGACTTGGAAAGTGGTTGCATCTGGACTAATTTGGGTCCTGCGGATCGATTGGTACCATCCCCGAGCTGTTACGACCTTCGGAAGAGGTCGACCGACGAAATTCCCCCAAATCTGAGGAGATATTCTTGAATAACTTTTTTTGTGAAGGTCGGAGAGACTTGCAAGTAGGCTCTAACCCCACTAAATGGGGTTGCGCGCATCGATCGGTACCATCCTTGAGCTTCTCCGACTTTCGGAAGGGTTAGGGTTAGGGTTAGGGATGAAAGCACATAGGAGAAAGAGATATTCTTGAATAACTTTTTTTGTGAAGGTCGGAGAGACTTGCAAGTAGGCTCTACCCCCACTAAATGGGGTAGCGCACATCGATCGGTACCATCCTTGAGCTTCTCCGACTTTCGGAAGGGTTAGGGTTAGGGTTAGGGATGAAAGCACATAGGAGAAAGAGATATTCTTGAATAACTTTTTTTGTGAAGGTCGGAGAGACTTGCAAGTAGGCTCTACCCCCACTAAATGGGGTAGCGCGCATCGATCGGTACCATCCTTGAGCTTCTCCGACTTTCGGAAGGGTTAGGGTTAGGGTTAGGGATGAAAGCACATAGGAGAAAGAGATATTCTTGAATAACTTTTTTTGTGAAGGTCGGAGAGACTTGCAAGTAGGCTCTACCCCCACTAAATGGGGTAGCGCGCATCGATCAGTACCATCCTTGAGCTTCTCCGACTTTCGGAAGGGTTAGGGTTAGGGTTAGGGATGAAAGCACATAGGAGAAAGAGATATTCTTGAATAACTTTTTTTGTGAAGGTCGGAGAGACTTGCAAGTAGGCTCTACCCCCACTAAATGGGGTAGCGCGCATCGATCGGTACCATCCTTGAGCTTCTCCGACTTTCGGAAGGGTTAGGGTTAGGGTTAGGGATGAAAGCACATAGGAGAAAGAGATATTCTTGAATAACTTTTTTTGTGAAGGTCGGAGAGACTTGGAAAGTGGTTGCATCTGGACTAATTTGGGTCCTGCGGATCGATTGGTACCATCCCCGAGCTTGTACGACCTTCGGAAGAGGTCGACCGACGAAATTCCCCCAAATCTGAGGAGATATTCTTGAATAACTTTTTTTGTGAAGGTCGGAGAGACTTGCAGGTAGGCTCTACCCCCACTAAATGGGGTAGCGCGCATCGATCGGTACCATCCTTGAGCTTCTCCGACTTTCGGAAGGGTTAGGGTTAGGGTTAGGGATGAAAGCACATAGGAGAAAGAGATATTCTTGAATAACTTTTTTTGTGAAGGTCGGAGAGACTTGCAAGTAGGCTCTACCCCCACTAAATGGGGTAGCGCGCATCGATCGGTACCATCCTTGAGCTTCTCCGACTTTCGGAAGGGTTAGGGTTAGGGTTAGGGATGAAAGCACATAGGAGAAAGAGATATTCTTGAATAACTTTTTTTGTGAAGGTCGGAGAGACTTGCAAGTAGGCTCTACCCCCACTAAATGGAGTAGCGCGCATCGATCGGTACCATCCTTGAGCTTCTCCGACTTTCGGAAGGGTTAGGGTTAGGGTTAGGGATGAAAGCACATAGGAGAAAGAGATATTCTTGAATAACTTTTTTTGTGAAGGTCGGAGAGACTTGGAAAGTGGTTGCATCTGGACTAATTTGGGTCCTGCGGATCGATTGGTACCATCCCCGAGCTGTTACGACCTTCGGAAGAGGTCGACCGACGAAATTCCCCCAAATCTGAGGAGATATTCTTGAATAACTTTTTTTGTGAAGGTCGGAGAGACTTGCAAGTAGGCTCTACCCCCACTAAATGGGGTTGCGCGCATCGATCGGTACCATCCTTGAGCTTCTCCGACTTTCGGAAGGGTTAGGGTTAGGGTTAGGGATGAAAGCACATAGGAGAAAGAGATATTCTTGAATAACTTTTTTTGTGAAGGTCGGAGAGACTTGCAAGTAGGCTCTACCCCCACTAAATGGGGTAGCGCGCATCGATCGGTACCATCCTTGAGCTTCTCCGACTTTCGGAAGGGTTAGGGTTAGGGTTAGGGATGAAAGCACATAGGAGAAAGAGATATTCTTGAATAACTTTTTTTGTGAAGGTCGGAGAGACTTGCAAGTAGGCTCTACCCCCACTAAATGGGGTAGCGCGCATCGATCGGTACCATCCTTGAGCTTCTCCGACTTTCGGAAGGGTTAGGGTTAGGGTTAGGGATGAAAGCACATAGGAGAAAGAGATATTCTTGAATAACTTTTTTTGTGAAGGTCGGAGAGACTTGCAAGTAGGCTCTACCCCCACTAAATGGGGTAGCGCGCATCGATCGGTACCATCCTTGAGCTTCTCCGACTTTCGGAAGGGTTAGGGTTAGGGTTAGGGATGAAAGCACATAGGAGAAAGAGATATTCTTGAATAACTTTTTTTTGTGAAGGTCGGAAAGACTTGCAAGTAGGCTCTACCCCCACTAAATGGGTAGCGCGCATCGATCGGTACCATCCTTGAGCTTCTCCGACTTTCGGAAGGGTTAGGGTTAGGGTTAGGGATGAAAGCACATAGGAGAAAGAGATATTCTTGAATAACTTTTTTTTGTGAAGGTCGGAGAGACTTGGAAGTGGTTGCATCTGGACTAATTTGGGTCCTGCGG